>NC_044980.1:79066667-79164426 GCF_008728515.1 Papio anubis
CCAGGTTCTCAATCTGGTCCGAGAATGTAACTTGTAGCTTGGCTTTCAGGCTTTAAACTGTCTTTGGCTTGGAGGTGGAGTTTCACCGGGAGCCCGTCCCTATCTGCCTAGGCGTTTGGCTGCCTCTTGCCACTGTCATTATTATGTTTTAGTCTCTGTGTTCTTTTCATTACTTTAAACATCACACCAAATTTATTTAGTTAATAGTATTATTATTTTTATCTTACATTTAGGATTCACTGAGGCTCACAGGTTAAGAAATTGACAAAGTTCAGGATGACAAAGTTATGTTTGCACTTCACTTGTCAGATGCAAAAAATTATTACATTAAATTTACTCTCTTGTAATTAATATATAATAGTTGAATTAACATGAATGACTTCATAGTAAAGCCCATGCAAATTAGAGATTGTACGCATTTTAAAGATTTATTAATAACTTCAAGGATACAGGAAATCAAGCAACATAGGGAAAGGAGGGAGAGTTCTGACAATAAAAGGAAAGCTCTCAGATTCTTCCTTCCTGTGTGGGGTGGCTTCCTCTGGAATAACAGAAGAGATATATAAGTGATGTTTATAGGTTATCTCACATAGCAAGAAGAATTTCTCTTATAAAACATTTATATTTTTTATCTGACAGAGTTAAAGAACTTATCCAACATTTTTCAAGGAGCTTTGACTCACAAATTGATAGATTCTGGTTTATTTTACTATTTGTAAAATAGTAATTTTGTACTAATTACAAATTTTTTACCTACTGTGATCAACTTAGGCAACTCAGACAACCATGTCAGATAAAAATTTCATATATAATAAATAATTATATATATTTAATAACAAGTAACAATGACATACTTCTTTATATCCCATGGCAAGGTTGACTATGTTTTATTTTTTTCCTGTTCCAATAATACTTCTCCAAATTGACTGAAGCATTTAGAACATTCTTTTTTTCTTTTATGTAGTGTTAAATTTCAGTTCAATAGAACAGAAAATTTATTTTGACTTGTAGCTCTGCTCTTATCAAGTTAACAGTACACTGATTTCTGGTGTCAGTCCAATGTAATGACTTCAAGCTAAATAGTCTCTCAACAAATTCATTTGAGAATTAACTATTTAGGATTTTACCTACTAGCAAGAGCAGGTTAGGCTTGTAGGAATCCTTTTTCATTACTCTAAAAATTTTTATTCACATTATATCTAGCCTATATCACAGGCTTGTTTTGGTAGACTGGCTGTTTGTTCGTCAGGTTCTTTGTGTCTATTCATTGTATGTGCTATTCATGTCTAAAATGCTCATCACTTTTAAACACAGTGAAGCATATTGAATGTTTTCATAAGCTAAGCTTCTATTTTTTGGTGAAATTTGTTTAGAAAAATAGAGGTAATTTGAAGTCTTGAATTGAAGCTGGATTCCAAGTAAGTTACAATTTTAATAAAGAAGTTTAGAAAAGTCTTAAGTTTGCTGGCTCGTGGCGTGTGTGTGTGTGTGTGTGTGTGTGTGTTCAAAGGCAATCTTATTTCTAAAAACAAGAATCATTTCATTTCTACTGCTTGGGTTTTGTTGTCACCTACACTAACATCAAACACTTAGGTGAAATCAATTCGTCTTTTTTAGACTGCTTCCTTATGACTGCTTCAAAAATCATCAAATAGTTTTTGAGAAATAGCATATAAATTGTTTATTTTACTGTAATCCTTTCTCTCCATTCTTATTCTCAATGCGTTTTCAAATTAAAGGATAACATGCTTCTTGTTCTGTACTTTGAAAACATGATTTCATATTAGGTCAGTAATGTAATATTTTTTTCTATCAATCGCCGCAGTGATAGTAGTCTTGTAGACACACATCTAGAAGTTTATCTTCTTCCATTTTCATAATGTAAAAAGTCTCAATAAATGATTCCCCAAGTTTTTAGGAAAACAAAATGTCCCCCAAAATTATCATTATGACATCCTTACTCTCACAGGTACACAAATCACACCCCTTTTTAGGAGTGAAGGCTATAAAGTTTAGAGGATATTTAGTACATAAGATCTTTTCTCTTTATTTCTTAACTCTATAGTTAAACTAAATTTGCCAAAATTTGTATTTTTATTTTCTATCAAATATACGTATGGTTGAACATAGTCTAGTTTATATTGGCCAAGATGTCAGTGATCTTTTGTTTTATGTTTTCTGCAGCTTTATTAAAATATTTTAGAAATAGTTTATATAAAACTCTATTTTTCAAACCAAAATATGTAAAGGGAGTTTTATTGTTGCTCTGATTTGACACATTAGTTGATATACTGTAGAAAGCATGATTGTTAATAATGTCTGACATATCAGCTGTATTTGTAGAAGGCAAACACACTTCTTATCAAATACCCCCTTTCTTTATACTCAGGTGCAACCTCTGATACAGGAAATGCTGCTTTACCCAGATTCATGAAGCAATCAAGGAAACTCTATGATAATGTTTATTTGCTCATGTGATACACACACACGAACTCAACTGGCGTTGTTTGAGACTGAGCCTTATATGGGAGACAAAAACCTTTGCTTGATTTAAAAATACATATGTCTCATCCTAGAACATGAGGGTCAGTATAAACATATACTTCCATATCCACTTCTTCACCATGTTCAATCCCAAATTCCTTTCTGCATATTTTGCAATATACTCTGTCATGATTTTTTATTTCCCAAATTCAGTTGCATATGACTTTCCATCTATCAATAAAATAACAGATCTATTTAGCCTGCATTTATGGTGATGTATGGATCATGCTGGCATTGGCATTTTAATGTTCTCATTTTCATTATTTGAACTTTTATAAAACATGATCACTATCACAATGTTCAAATTGTGAAAGTATCACTACATTGATAGCATAACATTTTATGTGCAGGCAATGTTAAAGGACTGTTAACACTAAGGATTATAATGCACTTAAATTGTGCACTTAAGTCTCATTACTTATAGTGATGCAACAATGGATGATCCATTATTGCAAGGCACAAATTACTTTCCCAGCATCACCTTTTATAGGATAAAACAGCAACAGTAACTGTGGAAGATGGAAAATCCATGCCTTATCCATTTAATACTGAAAATATGTTACTTTCAGCTCTTTTTTGGGGGCTGGCTACTGTATTCTTTTTGTATTCTCTCTACTCCACCTCCTACCTCCCCATACACCTCCACACCACTGCATTCATACCTGAAAATGGGTACATTTTGAATCCCAGTGAGGGATATGCTGTGACACTGAATTTTCAGTGCTAAGACAAAATCATTTCTGGGCCAACCAAGAAAATTGTTCTCCCTGTTCTCCCTACTTTATGACAAGTATATACTGCAAATGGTCCTCTGCAGATAAGATATCTTTCTCCAAGCAAATATTAGCAGTATGTTTTTCCAGAGATCTGATTGACATAAACATTATACTTGGTTATCTGTCTTCCTTTTACTTTGTTGAGAGTCCCTCCATGAAAAGTCATGAATGAATCATAGTTCAGCTCCTTTAGCTCCTTCCTCTTTATATGGAGATATACAAATTATATCTACATATTTGTATGTGTATACATACATACATTACACACAAATTAATGTCATGTAATTTTATTTTTATTTATGTATTTTTTTTAAAATTTTTTTTGAGATGGAATCTCGCTTTGTCATCCAGGCTGGAAGGCAGTGGCATGATCTCAGCTCACTGCAACCTCTGCCTCCCAGGTTTAAGTAATTCTTCTGTCTCTGCCTCCTGAGTAGCTGGGATTACAGGCATGCACAACCACACCCGGCTAATTTTTGTATTTGTAGTGGAGACGGGGTTTCACCATGTTGGCCAGGTTGGTCTAGAACTGCTGACCTTGGGTGATCCACCCGCCTCGGCCTCCCAAAGTATTTATTTTTTTCTTACAAAAAGTATTTATTCTTACAAAAAAGGAAAAAATAGTATAACGAACCAACAATTATCTATTCGTGGCCACTCTCTAAGAGTTTAAGACTCACTTTTCAAATATAACCACAATATTATCACAATATCACAACAAAAAGAAAAGAAATACAATGCAAGTTTACTAGCATGAAATATCTCATTTTGATAGAAGAAGGAGGCAGATAAATCCCAGACAGACAGGAGTGAGTCCCTGGTGAAACCCCACCTTCAAGCCAAAAAGTCTGAAACACATGGCCCAAAGTGAGAACTTCTGTTCCTGTTTGCCCAGTCTCTCCCAATTGGTTATTTCTGAATAATGTCCTTTTGCCAATCAAATGTTGCCTTTTCCAAAACTACTTATGGCCTGCCCTCATCCTATGTGTATAAAGACACAGACCCAGTAGTTAGAGAGAGAGGTGGCTTGACTGGAGAGAGGTGACTTGACTGCAGGGAAGAGACGGCCAGACTTTGAGGAAGAGATGGCTGGACTTAGGGGGAAATCGACCTGCTTGTCCTGTCCCCTCTCCAGCTCCTCTCTCCACTAAGAGCCATTTCCATCTCTAAATAAGATTCTCCAACTTCACCATCATTCAAGTGTCTGCGCAACCTCATTCTTCTTGTGTGCTGAACAAAAGTTCAGGACCCACCAATGGGGTTACCCAAAAAAAGCTGTCACACTGGCCCCTTGCCCTCACAGGTAGAGGGCAGCTTCCCTACAGGACAAGGCAAGGGGCCAACTGAGCTGATAATACACTGCTGTCTATGGACAGTAGTGCTAAGAGACCACTGTAACCCACCCTCTGGGGCTTCAGGGTTGCAGGCACTCCCACCTGGGCACTACTGCAGGCCCCTCGTGGCGCGGCCAGCCTCACTCGCTCACCTCACGTGCTCCCTACTGTAAGGGGTTGAGTATGGCAGGCCAAGTAAAAATGGCACCCCTATTGCAAGCCTGATGAAGGGGTCACAAAAATCCTGCATCCACTGGTGTTCAAATACCCCTGATTTTCACATACATATATTTCTTCACAATTTTTATAAATCAATAATTTTGCTTTCTCTATCTTAATTTTTTTTGCAATGTGTTTGTTAAGGAGACAAGTTGTTTTATCCTGTAGTTTCTTAAATTCTGAATCTTGCTGATGGTATCAGTACAGTGATTATATTACAGAGTTTCAGTCTCCCTTAAATTTTCTGTAAACTGGTAGTTTTATATAAAGGCTTTACTATATTTTGGTTCTTTTTTTTTTTTTTAAATAACTTTACAAGTGATATAGAAGAATACATATTAAATGATTTTTCTCATTTTTTTGGTGTTAGCAGTGATGGATATTCATTGCCTAGATTCATTATTTTATTATTTAATAACTTGCAAAGTGGTAATATTCAAATTCTATTTTTTTCTATTTCATTCAGCAGCAATACTTCTGAAAGATGAAACTTCCCATCTTTAACTTTTTGATTTTATTCACACGCAATTATTAGAGGAAAGGCAAAAAAGTGTTTTTATTGTTAGTTTGTGTCTTTTTTTTTCAAGGTTTCAAAATAAGTTCGTTTCCTGATAAATACCCCAAGATAGTCAACAATTTTTACCAGTATTATCTTATGAACTAAATATATTTTATGTGTTGTGGTATATTTCAAATATCTTACTGCTGCTCCATTTTTCCAAATTAGCTAGCGGAAACCTTTTGAAGTTGGCCCCTGAGTCCTTTAATGCTGAAATAATATTAACCTTTGAAAGCTTTCTGGCTTTACGTCCTGACAAAATGTTCCATGTACTCACTTTGTATTTTCTTCCCCAGGCTTGAAATAAGCTGTTTGTTTAAAGAACAGTTTCTTTTAGTGAAACATTGTGTTTGGAAAATAAAATCTGATCTTCTGGAAACAAATGCACATTTTAAGTATGACCTTTGGACACAAACACAAAAAACCTCTCCAATTAAAAATAACTTTTAAGCAAAAACAGGCTTTATTTTTTCTCTTTAGTACAGTAGTCTTTTTTTTTTTTTTCCCCTTTGTTTGAAACATTGTATCTCTCTGTCACCCAGGCAATCTTGGTTCACTACAACCTCCACTTACCGGGTTCAAGCAGTTTTCATGCCTCAGTCACCCAAGTAGCTGAGATTACAGTCGTTACCACCACACCCAGCTAATTTTTGTACTTTTAGTTGATATGAGATTTCACTGTGTTGGCCAGGTTGGTCTCGAACTCCTGACCTCAAGTGATCTGCCCACCTCCATCACGCAAAATACTGGAGGTGACTGCCCCCAGCCACAGTAGTCTTATTCAATGAAAATTCATGATGTATATCTCTCTGTAAACTAGAAATACAAAAGAACTTCCTCAAACTGATGAGCATCCATGAAATACTTATCACTAACATTACACTTAGTGGTAAAAACCTGAATATTTTCCCCTAAGACTTGGGATTCACGTACTGATGTGCTTACTCAACACTTATATTCAAGATTTTCCTGAATGTACAATATGCAATAAGGTAAGAATACAAAATTAAAGTACTTATTGGGAATAAAGAAGTAAACTTTTATTCTCAAACAAAATGATCACATACATAGAAAATCCTAAGAAATTTACCCAAAAAGTCACAGAAAGAAAGTATAATACAGTCACAGGATACAAGGTCAGTAACGAAGTCAATGATATTTCTACAAGAAAATGAAATTAAGTGGCATTCTGGGAAAGTCAATACTATAGAGATTAAAAAGGTGAATGATTTCCAGAAATTAAGGAAAGGGAAAGTGATTGATTACAAATGACATGTACTGGGAAAATTTTATGGTAAAGGAATTATTCTATGTGATATTGGATAGTGAATACATGACTTTCTGTGTTTGGGAAAACCCATAGAAATGCAAATCATAAAGAGTGAACTTTAGTGTATGCTAAAAGAAAGCAACCAACATGTCAAGAGGTCCCAGGAAGAAATGTAAACTGTGGCAAATTAATCTAACTGTATTATAAATATATACTATATCAGAACTAAAAGGAGTGGGGAAACACTGACCTAAATAACTTTGGAAAATGGTGCTTTGGTTAGAGATTTAATACTAAATGTAAAAGAAACTGTACACAAACACGGTACCCTAACTGGCAACTCTATTTATCATGATTATATTGGTTAATAAACTTCTGAAACTGCTTTAAACGTATACTGGGATTGAATGAATACGGATAGTGGATGCTGAGAGCCAAGATTTTCTCTCTGAAAGAAGGAAGTTAAAAAGAAGCAAGCAGGCCAGATGCGGTGGTTCATGCCTATAATCCTGACACTTTGGGAGGCCGAGGAGGGTGAATTGACTGAGCTTAGGAGTTCGAGACCAGCCTGGGCAACATGGTGAAACTCTGTTTCTACTAAAATACAAAAGAAATTAGCCTGGCATGGTGGCGTGTGCTGTAGTCCCAGCTACTTGGGAGGCTGAGACAGGAGAATCACTTGAACGTGGGAGGCAGAGGTTGCAGTGAGCCGAGATTGCACCACTGCACTCCGGCCTGGGCGACAGAGCGAGACTCCATCTCAAAAATAAATAAATAAATAAATAAACAGGCAAGCAAAAAAGACTAGAAGCCTGTGGGATACTGAATTACTATCAGAGATACCAGTGTGGATTCATAATTAGCTATATTCATATTCAGATGGATAAATCTAGAAACAATTATAAATATGAATGCACACGTATGTTAATATAAGTACATATATTACCTAGCTTTATCTCCTGAAAGAACCTAAGAACAATGAAACCCCTATAGCAAGGTACATACTCAATGTCCAGTAAAAGAAACTAGGCTCCCTTGAAGAAATGGCTGATACTAGGAAAGTGACAGGGAAAATATTATAAAATAAACCTAGAGCACCAAAAAGTAAACAATTACTTAAATATAAGGCTCAAAATTTTTAAAGACATGCCTTTAGAAATAAAAGAATGAAGATTTACAAAATCAAAAATATGAAGTATGTCAAATGGAGACCGGAGCCAATCTGAAAGAGCTCCTTATGGAAAAATCTAGAACAATTTGAGCAACAAAATAATGTAGTATTACATTCCAACACGTAAGTATCCCTAAGTTTATACTTATATACAAATGATTGAGTAAATATAGGAATAGAGGAAAAGAAAAAAACATACTTTTCCAGAAAAATTGCATTTAATATATGTAGGCACTTCCCACCTCCTAGCAGTTCTTAGTTAGCTCCTTGCCTATCAGAGTGGGCTGACTGAGGATATGCTAATAAATGCAGCAATGTGGATGAATCTCAGAAACGTTATATTAAGCAAATGAAGCCAGAGCAGAAGGCTACAAACAGTATGATTTCATTTATAGGAAACCCTAGAAATGACAAATCTAATCTATATTGAGAGAAGTAAAGCAGTGGTTTTCTGGGACTGGGGAGGGAGAAATTGACTGGGAAAGATCACTAAAGGTCTTTTATCAGTGATGGAGATATTTTGCGTTCTAATTTGGTCATGGTTACACAAATATATGTATTTATTTATTTACATTTATGTAAGTAATGTACATTATATACATTTATTAAATGCAATTTTTCTGGAGAAGTATGTTTTTCTTCCTCTATTCATACATTTATTCAATCATCTGTATATAAATATAAACTTAGGGATACTTATGTGTTGGAATATAATGTAATACATTATTTATTTTGTTGTTCAAATTGTTCTAGATTTATCTATAAAGAGCTCTTTCTGGTTGGCTCCGGTCTCCATTTGACATACCCCATACTTTTGACTTTATAAATCTTCATTCTTTTATTTCTAAAGCATGTCCTTAAAAATTTTGAGCCTTATATTTAAGTAGCTGCTTACTTTCTGGTGCTCTAGGTTTATACACACACACACACACACGCACGCACACAATACATATTTTACATATATTTTATATATATAATATATTTATATACTGATAAAAATAAAGACTTAAATGGGTGCACTTCATTGCATGTAAACTAAGTCTCATTAAAGTTGATTAATAATAATTTTTTAGAGCCCCAGTGTTCGCTTATTTTAGAAATGGTATATCTTGGGGGGAGGGGGGAGGGATTGCATTGGGAGTTATACCTGATGTAAATGACGAGTTGATGGGTGCTGACAAGTTGATAGGTGCAGCACGCCAACATGGCACAGGTATACATATGTAACAAACCTGCACATTATCCACATGTACCCTAGAACTTAAACTATAATTTAAAAAAAAAGAAAGAAATAGTATATCTTGCCTTAATTTCCTTCTTAGAAGACATAACTATCTCTTTAAAATCTGGACAGTTGTTCTTTCTTTCATTATTCATATCTCAGCTACTTCATGCAGTGTTTCCAAAAGCTCCAAACCCTCAGTGAACATCTTACCAAAATACTTCAAAATACATAATGCACCTGTAATTATTTGATATAAAAATGAAATGTGTAAATTCATCTAAGCATTTTTTATACTTGCTAAGATCTATCTTGAATTATATTTTTGCATTTTTCAATATATTTTAAAATTTATTATGAATTTCTGTAGTATGGTTTCAGGATTTAGGGTTTTGTTAACACTCAGGTTTTGCAATCAGCAAACAAGTGTTTAAGACTTATTTCTAGTTGGTTTTAATGCTGGTTGCTTTCACATATGCCATATTCATGAGAAATAGTAACCACTTTTATAATTTGAGATATTTGCAAAAACTGTTCAGGCACTGTTTTAACTCAGAAAACCTGGAACTTACTAGCAATCCCACTTAAACCATTCTTTACTGGCCTATATTAAGTGAAATTAACACAAAGACCAAGGTCCTGTGCCTGTTGATTTATAATCCGCCAAAGTGCTAAACACTCCTTCATCTGGTTTTAGAGAGAAATGTATAAGATTAACATTATAACATATCATAAATTATTTTGATTTTTTATGCCAGAATTATATTTTATTAGTTTTTTTCTTGGCATTTTATATTATTGATAAAGTATTAGGCAAAAATTTAATCTATATATTGGGTGTTTCCATATTCACTATTCTCTCTATATACATGTTTTAAAAATATTCAAATTCACAAATACAATTCAAAATATAAATTATGGTTCCACAGCTGGTACACAACATTTGATAAAATGCGGAGATAAATATCACTTTATTATTGAAGAAATTTCTATAGTAGTTCTCAATCTTTTTATGATTGAAATTCACTTTAAATTTTTAAAAACTGGACACTGTATTTGAAAGAATTAAGTAATTCAAAACACCTCTGCACAATTGAGCAATAACTACAATACAATTGTTGCTAGTGTATAACAAAGTCTCATAATGTGTATAAATACTCTAGTTACTGCAGTATTCAGTGTGTACTGTTTGTCTATGGAGTCACTTTCAAGGCATGCCACGTAACCTCTGTGGGACGTCGTTATAATAATTTATAATATAAATATATAACAACTAAATGATCTCCTCAAATCTTTTTTTATGAAAAAATTATTCTCCAAAAACTAATTTGATGTCTTTTCTCTTTATGTGTACATCTGGCATTTCATTTGTATGAAATTATACATATTCAATTCTCATGAAAAGAAAATTCTTGAGAAGGGAAGTCATGCTCCTGTTTTAAACCTGTAGCAAAATGCAGATATGCACTGTTATAGGTAGAATTCTTTTCTCCCTGGTGTGGTTTGGCTCCCTGTCCCCGCCCAAATTTCATCTTGTGGCTCCCATGATTCCCACATGTTGTGGGAGGGACCTGGTGGGAGATTATTGAATCATGGGGTGGGTCTTTCCCGTGCTGTTCTTGTGATGGTGAGTGGGTCTCATGATATCTCATGGTTTTAAAAATGGGAGTTTCCCTGTGCAGGCTCTCTCTTTACCTGCTGCCATCCATGTAAGACGAGACTTGCTTCTCCTTGCCTTTCACCTTCCCTTATGATTGTAAGGCCTCCTCAACCACGTGGAACTTAAGTCCAATAAACCTCTTTCTTTTGTAAATTGCCCAGTCTCAGGTAAGTCTTTATCGCAGCATGAAAATGGGCTGATTCAGTAAATTGGTAAGAGTAGAGTGGAGCGCTGCTGAAAAGATTCCCCAAAATATGGAAGCTACTTTGGAACTGGGTAACAGGCAGAGGTTGGAACAGTTTGGAGGGCTCAGAAGAAGACAGGAAAAGGTGGGAAAGTTTGGAACTTCCTAGACACTTGTTGAATGGCTTTGACCAGAATACTGATAATGATATGAATAATGAAATCCAGGTTGAGGTGATCTCAGATGGAGATGAGGAACTTTTTGGGAACTGGAGAAAAGGTGACTCTTCTTACGTTTTAGCAAAAAGACTGGCAGCATTTTGCCTCTGCCCTAGAAAACTGTGGAACTTTGGACTTCAGAGAGATAATTCAGGTTTAGGGTATCTGGCAGAAGACAGTTCTAAGCTGCAAAGCATTCAAGACGTTACTTGGGGGCTGTTAAAAGCATTCATTTTTATAAGGGAAGCAGAGCATAAAAGTTTAGAAAATTTGCAGCCTGACAATGCGATAGAAAAGAAAAACTCATTTTCTGGGGAGAAATTCAAGCCTGCCGCAGAAATTAGCTTAAGTAACGAGGAGACTGATGTTAATCCCCAAGGCAGTGGGGAAAATGTCTCCAGGGCATGTCAGAGATCTTCACAGCACCTCCTTCTATTACAGGCCTAGAGGCATAGGAATAAAAAGTAGCCAGGCCCAGGGTCCCCATGCTGTGTGCAGCCTAGGGACTTGGTGCCCTGCATGTCAGCTGCTTCAGCTGTGGCTGAAAGGGGCCAATGTAGAGCCTGGGTAATGGCATCAGAGGGTGCAAGCCCCAAGCCTTGGCAGCTTCTACGTGGTGTTGAGCCTGAGAGTGCACAGAAGTCGAGAATTGGGGTATTGGAACCTCCACCTAGATTTCAGAAGATATATATTCCCAGGCAGAAGTTTCCTGCAGGGGCAGGGTCCTCCTGGAGAACCTCTGTTTGGGTAGTGCAGAAGGAAATGTAGAGTCAGAGTTCCACACAGAGTCCCCACTGGGGCTAGTGGAGCACTGCCTAGTGCAGCTGTGAGTAGAGGGCCACCATCCTCTAGACCGCAGAATGATAGATCCACCCACAGCTTGCACCGTGCACCTGGAAAAGCTGCAGACTCTCAATGCCAGCCTGAGAAAGTAGCCAGGATGGGGGTAATACCTTGCAAAGCCACATGGATGGAGCTGTCCAAGGCCATCGGGACCCACCTCTTGCATAAGTGTGACCTGGATGTGAGACATGGAGTCAAAGGAGATCATTTTGGAGCTTTAAGATTTGACTGCCCCATTGGATTGTGGGCTTGCGTAGAGCCTGCAGCCCCTTTGTTTTGGCCAATTTCTCCCATTTGAAATGGCTGTATTTACCCAATGCCTGTACCCCCATTGTATCTAGGAAGTAACTTACTTGCTTTTGATTTTGGAGGCTCATAGGTGGAAGGTACTTGCCTTGTCTCAGATGAGACTTTGGACTGTGGACTTTTTGGTTAATGCTGAAATGAGATATTGGGGGAATGTTGGGAAGGCATGATTGGCTTTGAAATGTGAAAACATGAGATTTGGAAGGGGACAGGGCAGGATAATGTGGTTTGGTTCTGTGACCCCACCCAAATTTCATCTTATGGCTCTCATGATTTCTGCGTGTTGTGGAAGAGACCCGGTGATGACTGAATATGTGGGTGGATCTTTCCCGTGCTCTTCTCATGGTGGTGAGGGGGTCTCATGAGACCTGATGGTTTTAAAAGTGGAGTTTCCCTGTGTAGGCTCTCTCTTTTCCTGCTGCCATCCCTGTAAGATGTAACTTGCTCCTCCTTGCTTTTCACTTTCTGCCATGACTGTGAGGTCTCCCCAGCCACATGGTCCAATTAACCTCTATCTTTTGTAAATTGTCCAGTCTCAGATATGTCTTTATCAGCAATGTGAAAATGGACTAAAACACTCTCCAAATAATATGTTGACATCTTAACTCCTAGTAACTGTGAATGTGACCTTATTTGGAAATAGGGACTTCACAGATATAATCAAATTAAGATAAGGTCATTAGAATGGTCCTGAATTCAGTATAACTGGTGTCCTTATAAGAAGGGAAATTTGGACACAAAAACTCATATGAACAGAGAGAACACAGAGGAAGATGCTGGAGTGATGTAACTACAAGCCAAGGAACTCTAAAGTTTGCCAAGTACAGAAACTAGAGCCCTAAGGGAGTACATGGTCCTATTGACACCTTGATTCCAGACTTCTAGTCTTCAGAACTCTGATAAAATAAGCTTCAGTTGTTTTATGCCACCCAGTTTCGGGTACTTCGTTATGGCAGCCCTAGCAGACTAATGAACTCAACAATTAATATTATTCTCCATTTAAACTTAAAAAGATTCACAGAGGAATAACGTGGACATTTACTGTGTTATATGTTACTCTAGAAAAAGGTCATTACATTGGTTTGGTTTCTTGTGACTGCTGTAACATATTACCACAAATGTAATGACTTAAAACAACATAAATTTTTCCTCTACAATTCTGGAGGCCAGAAGTTTAAAACCAAGATGTCAGCAGAACCTTACTCCCTTTGATGGTGACTGTCAGCATTCCTTGACTTGTGGACACATCACTCCAATCTCTGCCTCCGTGGTCACATGGTCTCCTATTAAATCTGTCAAACCTCCCTTGGCCTCATTCTTACTTGTCATTGGATTAGTGTCCCTATGGATAATTCAAGATAAACTCTTCCTCTCAGAGTCCTTAATTTATTTACCATATAAGTTTTGCTATATAAGTTAACATTTACTATTTTACCATTCACTGGTTCTGGAGATTAGAACATGGGCATATCTATTTTGAGACCAACATTCAGCCCACTACAGCATATAACTCTTAATACATAAAGACTAACCACATCCATACTTCTAATTATCTAATGATACTATTAAACATCCACCATATTTTCTGAACTACAGTTTCTTATAGGAGTAATTTAAACCTAAAAATGACTACAAAATGCAATAACTATATATTTTCTTAAAAATTGAATATTTTGCACATTTTCTACAATGAAGATATAGAATGCTTAAAATTGTAGCTTTATTAATTACATTTTTTAATCACCCAGAGGTTATGGATTGTATTAAGCTTAACTTTTGGTTTTGTATGAATTTTGATGGATGTATAATTACATATATCTGCTTTATGATCTCATAGAGAATACTTTCCCTGCTAGAATAAAAGTCCTCCTTTTTTCACCTATTCATCCCTTAATCCCCTAAACCCTTGGAAATCCAAGCTCTTCTTATTATCTCTATACTTTTGCCTTTTCCACAACTTAATATAGTTGGAATCATATACTATATATCCCTTTCACATTGACCTTGTTTTTTAGTAATATTCACTTAAGATTCCTCCATGTCCTTTTATGGCTTGATAGCTCATTTCTCTTCAGCACTGAAAAATATTCAATTGTCTGGATGTGCAAGAGTTTATTCATTCACTTACTGAAGGATATGTTAGTTGCTTCCAAGTTTTTGCAATCATAAATCAAGCTACTTGGAACATTCATGTACAGATTTTTATATGGATTTTAAGTTCATTTGGGTAAATACCAAGGAATGTGACTCTTGTATTGTAAGAGTAAGTTTAGTTTTGTAAGAAGCTCTCAGACTGTATTCCATAGTGACTGTAACACACTGAATTCCCACCAGAAATAAATGAGAGTTCCTGTTACTCCATATTCTCATCAGCATTTGGTCATCAGTGTTCTGAATTTTGACCATTCTTATAGGAGTATAGTGTATCTTGTTATCATTTGCATTTCTCTGATGACATTTAAGGTGTTGTATCTTTTCTCATGCTTGGTTACCTCTTGGATAAGGTGTCTGTTAAAGTTTTTGGCCCCTTTTAAAAACAGATTGTTAATTTTCTAGTTGTTGAGATTTAAGAGTTATTTGTATATTTTGGTTGGTCGTCATTTATCAGATATGTCTTTTGCAAATATTTTTCCCAGTTTGTGGCTTGTCTTTCCATTTTCTTGAACAGTGTCTTTTGCAGAGCAAGAACTTTTCATTTTGATGAATTTCAGCTTATCAATTATATTGTACTGTTGATGTTGTATCAAACCATAGCCAAACTTAAGGTCATCTAGATTTTCTACTATGGCATCATCAAAAAGTTTGATAGTTTTGCATTTAACATTTAAGTCTATGATCCATTTTGAGTTAAACTGATGAAGGTTGTGAGATCTGTGTCTAAACTTCTTCTTCTTTTTTTTTTTTTTTTTTTTTGCATTTGAATTTCCAGTTGTTTCATCACCATTTGTTGAAAAGATTATCTTTTTCTAGTGTATTGCTTTTGCTCTTATGTAAAAGATCAATTGATTGTACTTATGTAAGTTTATTTCTGAGTTCTCTGTCCTCCTGGTTTGTCTGTTCTTTCACCAATACCAAAGTTTTAATTACTGTAGCTCTATAGTACGTCTTGAAATTGCTTAGTATAAGTCCTCCAACTTTGTTTTGCCCCTTCAATATTGTGCTGTATATTCTGGATCTTTTGCCTTTTCGTATAACATTTAGAATCAGCTTGTCAATATCTACAAAATAACTTACTGGCATTTTTATTGGGATTCTGTGGAGTCTTTAGATCAAATTAGAAAGAACTGACACCTTAACTATATTGAAGTTCCCTATTCATGAACATGGAATATCTCTTATTTATTTAAGTATTCTTTGGTTTCTTTTGACAGCATTTTGTAGTTTTCCTTATGTATATCATATACCTTTTATCAGATTTATGCCTAATTATTTCATTTCTGATTGTGCTAATGTAAATAGTATTGTGTTTTATTTTATTTTAAAGTTTACTTGTTCATTGATAGTATACAGGAATAAATTGGCTGTAGTATATTAACCTTCTATCTGGCCTTTTTGTTATAATCATTTATTAGTTCTGGGAGATTTTTATTGATTCTTCTTAGATTTTCTCTTTGGACAATCATGTGATTTATGAACAATGACAATTTTATTTTTTTCCTTCTTAATAATTGCATGTTTTAGCTTGTATTTTTATTTTTTAGTCTTGCAGCATCAGCTAGAATTTCCAGCACAATGTTGAGAAGTGGTGAGAGGGGATATCATTTCCTTGTTTATTATCTTAATGAGAAAGCATCAGTTTTTAATCATTAAAACTGTAGGTTTTCTATAAACATTCTTTATCATAGTGAAGATGATTCTTAGTTTACTAAGTTTTCAGTAATGAATGTTGGATTTTTTCAAATGCTTTTTCTGCATCTATTGATATGATTATATTATTTTCCTCTTTAGACTATTGATGTGATGAATTATATTCATTGATTTTTAAATGATGAATTAAATAAATTAATTCCAGGTGAATCCTTGCACACCTGGAATTAATCCCACTGGTCATAATTTAAATTTATAATTATTTTTATACATCGTTGATATTATTTGCTAATATTTTATTGATTTTGTTGCATCTATGTTTATAAGACATATGTGATATGTATCTTTTGTTTGTTTTAATATCCTTGTCTGACTTTGATATTAAGGAAAAGCTAGCTTCGTAGAATGAGCTAGAAAGTATTTCCTCTGCTTCTGTCTTCTGAAAGAGATTTCAAATACCTGGTGTAATTTATTCCTTCAGTGTTTAGTAGAATTCATCAGTGAACGCAGCTGGGCCTGGTGCTCCCCATTTTGGAGGATTATTAATTATTAATTCAATTTCATCATTAAGTTATTTTATTTAACAGCCTATTAAGAGTATCCTTTCAAAAAAAAAAAGTAAACTTTCTTGTATCTTTGTTTTTGTTTTTGGGTAGGGGTGATGGAGTTTCACTCTTTTTGCCCAAGCTGGAGTGCAATGGAGTGATCTCGGCTCACTGCAACCTCTGCCTCCCCGGTTCAAGTGATTTTGCTGCCTCAGCCTCCTCACTAGATGGGATGATAGGTACCTGACACTACACGCAGCTAATTTTTTTTTTTTTTTTTTTTTTTTTTTTTTTTAGTAGAAACAGCATTTCACCACGTTGGCCAGGCTGGTCTCGAACTGTTGACCTCAGGTGATCTGCCCGCCTCAGTCTCCCAAAATGCTGGGATTACAGGTGTAAGCCACCACATCCAGCCTCTTGTATCTTTTTGATAGGAGGTGGCTTTATAATTTTAGAGCACAGTGTCCACTGATGTTAGGCTTTCACCCATCTGGAAAACTAGGAGATAAAACTGTTATCTTTTAGTAACTACTTTTTAAAAGGATGACTCCAAGGTCTTTGAGAAAAAACATTCCTGTATTGTAAAATGGAGAAGAGGTTTTTGAATAGGTTCACATACATCTGAAGTGGCTGAGAAAGAATGTATACTTTTGTTGTTGTTGTTGTTTTTAAAGTAAATGTTCAAAGAAAAGTAAGGTCAGTGTCAAGAGTTAGAAAGAAGCCCCTCTTTAGTCCAACTGAGAGTAGTATTAAGAGCATCTTGGAGTCAGGTGTTGTGATAGGAGCCTATAGTCCCAGCTACTGGGGAGCATGAGGTAAGAGGATGGCTTAAACCCAGGAGTTCAAGATTGCAGTGAGCCATGATCCCACAGTAAGCCTGGGCAACAGAATGAGAGCCTCTCTCTCTGGGAGGGGTGGTGGGGAAACATCTTAGGGCATCCTGGGCAGTGTCTTAAGTCCCCTTCTCATACACACACACACACACACACACACAAGAATTGCTTAAATATAGGTAACAGTAATTTTTTTTAAAGAAGACATTATTTATTAATGAACATTATTTACAAATAATTTAAAATATTATTTAAAATAATATGTGAATATTTACTAAAATGTTTCTAATCTATTTTAAATCATTGTAAAATATAGATTAGCTTATGCTGAAAATTCAAAAATAAAATAACCATCAATACTGGATATTATTTCCAAATTGAAAGATAGAGACCCAGTTATGAAAGAGCAGGAATAAAATTAACAAACCGACATTTGGGAGATTAGTCTCTTAGTCTAAACGTTTTAAAAATCCTTATGTTTGCATAAATATTATAAACATGTTTGAATCCAAAGGTGACTTCCTGAACTGAAAGTTAGCTATGGTCAGCACTTATTTTTGTTTCATTGGATAAACTTGTCTCACTAGAAGCAAGCTTGTGGGATGCAAATTTATCTTACATGATAATGTTTTACTTTTAATTTATCAGTCCATGGAAACAACAATTTTCTGATTCATATAAAACATTTGAGAGCCACATAAGCATATTCAGAAAACTTGTATGGATAAGAAAACTCTTGCCAAATAATATTTGTGATAGCAAGAGCACAGAAATAGAGATATATAGATACAACTTACTTTGAAATGAGGACAGCTATCAAAATTAAATAAAAAGAACAAGTACATTTTTGAGTTCTTTGATATTTTCTGAACTCCAAATGCCCTTATATGTTCCCATTTCTGTCATATGTGTACTTCTTCAGCAGCAAAGAAATTGGCCAACATAAGGAAGTGCTTGGAAAAACATGACACGTCTATTCTGAGCATTAGTTAGGAGGACAGCTATTTCCAAACAGAAAAGATGGATTTGAAACTTTTTGTCTTGAATCATAGAATGTATTATGTGTCTATTTAGAAGCATTTCAATTTAATTGTCTCAAAGTCTGAGGAAAAAAAGAAAACATTGTTCAAGCATATATTTAAAATGCTTTAATTTTACTTGCTTTAGCACATTCCTAAAATGAGAATGCACCCTATCTTAATCATCCCACGTTCTTTTTATTTCATTTTATTTTTTTAGAGACGTGTTCTCACTCTTTCATCCAAGCTGGAGTGCGGTGGTGTGATCATAGCTCACTGTAACCTCAAACTCATGAGCTCAAGTGATCCTCCCACCTCAGCCTCCCGAGTAACTGGGACTGTAAGCCCACAACACCGTGCCCAAATATTTGCGGGCGTGTGTAAAGAGAGGGTCTCACTATGTTGCCCCAAATGGTCTTCAACTACTGATCTCAAATGACCCTCCCTTTTTAGCCTCCCAAAGTGCTGAGATTACAGGCGAGAGGTAACAACTCACCCAACCTCATAATGTTTTCTGATCTAATTGAATGAGCATGAATTTATTCATGAGACAACGCTGTAATTTAGCTTGACTTATTTGTTTCTTTTTCCAGTGAGAAGAAACACGCATTGCCACAAGAATACAGCCAAAAAGAGTGGCCTTTTCTGGATCTCTAAATGCCTACAACTGACCAAAACCACATCCCAGCCGATGGCATGATGAAATGGGAATTGAATTATTCATTTCACACGTATATCATCCTGAAAGTGCTGAAATATACAGAAAGCAATGGAAGAAAATTAAAATATCTATAATCCAATCTTTCCATAGACTTCTAACATGACTCAGAAAAGAGTCAAAGAAATAATTCCCTATATTTTATTTACACACTCAATATCTTTCCTGAAACAACATATAAATTTCATTAAATCCAGTCTCAAAACGGTAATTTAGTAATGCATAACTATTCAAACTCAAATCCAATGTCTTTACAGCTTCTTTTGATGGAATAGAACTAAAGAAAGTACTGAGTATATAGTAAAAACAACGAAGTGCATAGTAATGGTATAACAAAATGGTCTGAGATTTGTTTTATTTCAACAAATTAATTAGTGAGCTATATGTAAGATGGAACATTAAGTACTAGGTGAAGGTACAGCTTTTTTATGGGAACTGAGTATACCTTTGGGTGAGATTGAAAATAATTGTGGGGATTATGTGCACAATTATTCATTACACATCTCAATCAATATAGACAGACAGCAAACACATGCAACAAAGGCATTAGCTAGAGAAATTGTATACTTGATTTTTTGGAAGTTTTATGAAGTATTTCCATAAAATAAAATTACCAAGTGCTGTATCATAAAATAACCTTAAACAATTTGATACAGTAATGTTTTAATAGACTTCTTTAACTAAATTACTATCTACCTGAATCTGAGATGAAGCACAGTTTACAAAATTATTGGGGTAATCTCCAAACTAACAAGCTGAGCAGCACACCTGTATAGAGGAATACGAAAAATTCAATCAGTGTGAAAGCAAAGGGTGACCCACGAACATCTGTACATTTTCTTAGGTGGTTTAATACATACACGATAAAAGAATCATATAATTTCTAAATGTTGGTGGTATTACCTGAAATACTAAATAAAAATAAAAAGGTATCTTCCAAAAAGAATTGATGATCTTTTATTATCCGGATGCTCTGTTATGTTGTTTGTTTTACTGAAATAGTAGAATAAATCTCAGTCCAGAGGCTATTGTACAAGAAAGTGCAGGGCAAAGGTGTGCAGGATGGTAAAAGAAAATAATCTTCCCACAATTTAGTAACAGAAAGTTACTTCACTTTTCCAGATACTTCTTAAATGTTTCATATTAATCAGAGTATAATATGGTTTAGTCTCTGAAAATATATTCTATATTCATATCTTCAAAATGAAGATTTTAGAGAGATTCAGTATTTGATATGTTCTGAATGGTGTGCAATCCGTAAGCCAAAGTTTTCTCTTCAAAATATATCTAATATATTTGCTCTGCTACTGTCAATATATGAGAGTAATGCAAAAATACTTAAAAATTGTTTTAAACTGCATATAAATGCAAATAATCACAATGTAAAGTATTGTTTCTATAAGTACTTTTCCTTCAATCTTTCTTTGATTGACTGCCATAGGCAGAAAACACATTCTAGTAAGAGAATAATAGCCTCTTTCTGTTGAAAAGACAAATGAACACAAAACAATATTAACTATACCAAGTGGTAATTATACAGGATAAATATTTGTAACAAAGAATTTTCAAGTAATATGGTTCTTATACCTTACTCTCTTTCTCACGTTTATTAGCTTATTAAATAACTTTATGTCACAGTAAAATTCCTTTTATTATCCTAAAGGAGAATTGAGAGTTTTAACAATTAGTTATACATTGATTCAGTTTCAAAACTATAGCTTTTAATGCAATTATGCAAAATTAGCTATAAAATGAACCAAATGTTCAAAAATAAATATAAAAGCAATACTCTCATCAACAGTTAGAAAGTTAGTGATCACTATTAAACTCCACAGAAAATAAATTATAACACCCAAGGGAATATTACTTCTCTGGAATATCAACATTCTTTTTTATTTTCTATTCTATGCATAATTTTTATTTTTTATTTTTTATTTTTTTTTAAATTTATTTATTTTTTTTAATTTTTTAATTTTTTTAAAATTTATTTATTATTATTATACTTTAAGTTGTAGGGTACATGTGCACAACGTGCAGGTTTGTCACATATGTACACCTGTGCCATGTTGGTGTGCTGCACCCATCAACTCGTCATTTACATCAGGTATAACTCCCAATGCAATCCCTCCCCCCTCCCCCCTCCCCATGATAGGCCCGGGTGTGTGATGTTCCCCTTCCTGAGTCCAAGTGATCTCATTGTTCAGTTCCCACCTATGAGTGAGAACATGCGGTGTTTGGTTTTCAGTTCTTGTGATAGTTTGCTAAGAATGATGGTTTCCAGCTGCATCCATGTCCCTACAAAGGACACAAACTCAATTTTTAAACTACTTGTTTAGCAACTAACTTGCTAAAATTCATTCAACAAATATTTAATGTTTACCTTGAAGGTAAAAATAATTATTAGATGTATTTGTTTACTTCTCATCAGAATAAATACATCTAACCAAATCTTTTAAGAAATTTCAAAGATTCCTTAACAACATGCATTAAGTAAATGTAAGAGAAGCCCAGTGGAGACATGTTTCATTGACCTTGGCCCTCTGTATGAGTTCTAACAGGTTAGAAGGGTTATAATTTTGATAATATCAACCGCTGGGGGTAGTCAAGCTACCACCTCAACAACTCATTGTTGTTCACTGTTGATCTTGTTTAATTGTTGACTCAGGGTGAAGTAAAACAATTGACATTTTGATTTAAACTTACATTGTATTTGATTTGCATTTTTTTCAAGATAAGATACCACAAAATATGTCCTTGTGAAGGATGGTAATTAATTTTAAAAGACTGGGCTAGCAAAAATTAATATTGACATTTCTTTATATGCTGAA
This sequence comes from Papio anubis, assembly GCF_008728515.1. NCBI lineage: Eukaryota > Metazoa > Chordata > Mammalia > Primates > Cercopithecidae > Papio > Papio anubis. The sequence continues at coordinate 79,088,724 of NC_044980.1, forward strand.
TAAAAAAGTAACATATGATGAAAAATTAAAAAATACATTGGGCAATAAATAAATTGGTCAAGTTTTATTCCCTAAAAATTCAATTGAGAAGAGATTCACAAGAGATAAATAACAAAAAACTAGAGTGGCCTCTTAAAACCTAAGGCAAATATCACTGTAAACTGAATAATCACTTCAGCAAAGAAAGATTTTGGAGATACTGCTTCTCAATATCATTACTGCTACTGGCAGTGCATCTTTGTCATCATTTGGAATATTGTAAGTGTCCTCACTGCCTCAACACCGAAATCTACTCATAAATTCTATCCTTGCTCCCCATTTCTTTAGGATTAAGTACCAATTCTTTAGTACAGTATATAATTCAGCTACTCATATGTGTACTTATCCCTTTCAGTACATATCTTGTGTGAACAAATGTGAGCTTAAACCAGTCAATCTTTCAAGATGGATCCCAAGTGGTCAAATAGACCTAAATTTAAAATAGAGCTAAACAGCCATTTTCTGAATAGAGGTCATATAAGCTCTAAGTTCCCTGAAAACAAACACCTCTGTTCAACTTTCAGGATTTCGGAGATCACCTGAACTAGCCAATTAGAGCTCACCCAAACCAATCAATCAGACTTCACTCGCTTTCATCAACCTGGGCTTCAATGTATCAACCACTTGGAAATAAGCAAGTTTGAATCCTTCATTTGCATAACAGACCTGATTGAGAACCTGGCCAGGAACATTTGCCATAGAACCTGAACTCTCCCTTGGTTCTTTGGAAGGCGCCTTCATTTTACACCCAAGGCTAGATCTCCTGGGTTCTCAGACTGTTCACTGAAATATGATCTCTTTTCTCCAAATTCCTTTTCCTTTTGTTTACGCTTGCTACACATTTTATCTCTACCTCTACCATCCTCAATGCCCAATGCAAGTCACGCCCTAGTCTTAAAACATGTCTTCTCAATTTTTGAATCATTTTGTTGTATAGCCTTGTGATTTTTCACACTATTCTACTAGGCAAGAATATCCCAACATTCCTATTTTTACATAAAGCACCTCTCAAATTTCAATGTTGAGCAACAGCACATGTCTTCTGTGATTGATGCTTTCTGAGGCTGCACTTACAGAATTAAGGGCTTCTTCCTTAAACTTTTCACTTTACTTTATCTTAATTTCTGTCTTAGCATTAACAACACTGTTGATTTTAAAATAGCATTTTCATGTACTAATCTGTATACTCCCTGAAGCTAAGATTCCATTTTCTTTGCTTTTCTACCCACAGTGTCTGACACAGACTGGATGCTTACTAAAGACGATGAATGAATAGGACTGTGCTAAACACTAAAGAAAAAGAAGGAAAGTATTTCAGATGTGAGGAAATAGAAAAGGCTGGTTATTATAGTATAATTGCTCACAGAAGAAAAGAAAAAAAAAATTGATCTCCTCTGCAGTTTACAATGGTTCATCAAAATTGCTTCAGAAAGGATATCAAGTCATGGAATAAATTCTTTATGTTTGATTGCATCTTCCCTATCACTATCACCTTTGGGAATCTGAGAGCAAGTGCAGTGTGTATGAGAGTAGAAACTCTCAAAATATATTTTCCATTCTTACAGCCAAATTAGAGTCAAACGCACATGACCTCATGGATAGATTACACAAGAGTTGATAATTCAAGTCTCTTCTCCACTTCAAGGCATTTTGGGCAATTAGGACCTGATTATTTTCACTACTTACTCCATTATCACTCCAATCCCTTGGTTATGTCACATTTTTAATGACATATAGTATAATTCTTCCTACTCAATCACTAGTATTTTTTTTTGTTTTATTTTTGTTTTTTATTTTTCTGTAATGTAAATTTCCCTTTAATGTAAATTAAGGCCTTGATTCCAGAGATTTTAATTTAAGTGGTCTCAACTAGGGTTAATAATTGTATATTTAATAAATATTTTTAATTGAATTAAATTAAATATAAAATTAAATTAAAATAAGTATTTTTCATATATATCTATGAAGAAAGAAAACATATTTAAAGACCAACAGATAGACAAGTTACCCCAAACATCCAACGTCCTATCACCCACTGCTTTGCTCTCCAACCATTTACTCTAATGAGGTAGAATGAATCATACCATTACATATTAAAATCTGTATGTTATATCAGCCACTTGGACAACTTTTCATTTTGTTAGTACTGCCCCAAGAATTTATGATTCTAAAGTTAGGAAACCTAACTTTGAGTTCATATCCAGCATCTACTACCTGCATTTCCTGAGGGAATACCAGTTTCCTTACTTTTGACTTGTGCAAATTAAAAAAGATAATACTAGGGAAGAATCTAGTGAAGTATAGGTTTTAAATGGACATTAGTTGCTTTTCCCATCTTCTATGCAGATTTGCAAGCTTTTAGATAGCAATTACTCTTTGCACATTGATCATCTCCAACTTTATAAAGCCTTTGACACAGGATTTGAAAATGCAGGACTGCTAAAGACTGCTCAAGCTTTACCCTTCCCTGTCTAGGTAGTATCTTTCATGGAGTTGGAGAGAATAGTCCTTTCTATCTTTTTGAGGCTCAGCTGTACATTCATAGGTACATTTGGAGCCCAGCAAGCTGTGTATATGGTAATTACCTAATGTGTATATTTGTTGGGATAAACACTTAAATTTTTGACCAAATATAATAAGTGGTCAACATTTTGAGACAAAAATAAAAGGAGTGCTTATTTATCTTGTGTGCTTTCAACTCAGTTAAAATTTTATACTTGGAAGAAAAAATCGGATGTGGTTTGGCTCTGTGTCCCCATCCAAATCTCATTTCAAATTGTAATTTCCAATGTTGCAGGAGAGACCTGGTGGAAGGTGATTGGATCATGGGGCTGAAAATTTCTCCCTTGCTGTTCTTATGATAGTGAGTGAGTTCTCAAGGTACCTGCTTGTTTAAAAGTCTGTAGCTCTTCCCCCTTCACTCTCTCCCCTGCTCTTCCATGGTAAGATGTACTTTCTTCCCCTTCACCTTCCACAATGAGTGTAAGTTTCCTAAGGCCTCCCAGCCATGCTTCCTGTACAGCTTGTGAAATGTGAGTCAATTAAACCTCTTTTCTTCCCAAATTACCCAGTTTCAAGGAGTTTTTTATAGTAGTGTGAGAGTGAACTAATGCATCATCTTCTTCATTCCATTTTCAGAGATTATTGCTAACCTAACTGAAAAAAATAATAATGCAGGATAACAATCTTTCTGTTATTTAGGAAATGTCTCCTAAAAGAATTGGTAATATGACGAATGCCTTTTGAGGTGGCACCGGTACTAGCAAGCATAGTGGTGGACGTGTGCATTAACATCTTATAGGACACATTTGAAAAGTGTATGCATTTGCCTTTGGCGTGATTATGATAGCATAGTGACAGGAAGGTGTTACATTTTATTTTCTTCTACTATTACTTTTATTTTTGTTTACTATGGGGCAATGGCATAACAATGTGTTTATTGTTGGAAGGCAGAAGGTAACAGTCAGTGAGCAAACACAGTCGCTTTTTGAGTTTCCATTAGGATAGTCAGATACTCAAATGTCATTTAAGTGTCAGAGTACACATCAAAGAAGCATTAGTTTAACTATTTATTTGGGTTATGTGAGGATAAAAAATGTCTATGACAATACTGTTAGTTGGCAATGCTTAAATCAGAATGAAGCAAAGTTTTTTTCTGAAAGAAATTTTACCAGGTGTCTTTGTGTTAAACAATAATTTGAGATATGGACATACCTGTTTTGCAAAGAGAATTCAACTGTTGGTTTTGGAAATATTATATATGTAAACATACCATGTATATGTGTATATGTAGTGTATATATAGAAATGTACACAAATATATGTGTGTATATATAACTATATCTATATTATATATGTCATATATAATATAAATAATAAATATATAATACATAAATAAAAATACATAAATTTTTATTTATGTATAAATATATATAAATAAACGAATAAACACCTTCTGGTTCATTGTTTTCTTGAATTGTTTAACCTCTAAATAATAGTGTTATAATTTTATAATTGTATCTGGTTTAATTGAACAAGTTAAGATCAGAATTATGCATTTGAAATATGTGACAAGACTGATCAGTGAAGTTTGTATTTAATAATGATTTGTGTGGAGGCAAAAATACTGAACACAGTGCTTTTGGCCTTTGACTAAGTGCAGTATACACTAATAGTTCAGTAAGTGCTTGTCTGTTTCAGAGATGAGTCTGAGAAAAAATTCCATTTAAAATGTGGACAAGGGTACAGAAAGGTATTTTGAAAGTGGAGATGTTGAACATCAGATGAGAACAGTGTCAGCTGTTCTCCTGACAGCCCTCCTGAATGAAATTTCCACTGTAGCTGTTATATAGGCTATCTACAAATGGTTTTTATTTTTCAAGTACGAGTAATTCATTCCTTGGGAGTCAAAAAGTGGGAAAAAATTACCAAAATGAGTTTTATCAGGGGCTATAAACAGATTATTGTATTGTACATAAACATAAATCAGCCTGTGACTAGATGTCAGCTTAGAGAGTTAAAGGATATAATGCTGATTTTTTTAATGCATCACCATTATCCTAGAGCCTTATTTCAATCTTCTAATTAAAATTACAAATTATGCCATTTAAACTCTGTAGAAAAATGTTGTATAACTGAGAACAGAATAAGGAAAGATAGCAATCAAATCATGCTCATTTTTCTTTTCTCTAAAGGTTTTTTCTAAAAGAAAAAATTTTCACACATTATGTTTCTAGTTTAGTCATCCATGGTTACTTCATGGCTTATACTGGTATGAGAAAACACTACATAGATTCTATTTAACTTATTATTTAAAAGTTCATCAGCTCTAAGTGTTGCATATTAAAGAACTGAGGTTCTCAAACTCCTTATTTACATCAGTCAATTTTAACAAGAGTAATTCTTCATATATAAATGAATTTGCCAATAATAATTACACTCATTATTGCAGAGTGCTTGTAAGCCTCAGCTGAAATAATGAATATGAAATTCTTTCTGTACAGTAAACGTTAATAATAATCTAAATGTTAAATTACTATTTTGATAATCATCAGCTTTTATAGCCATTATAATATCATTTTTAGTTCCATAAAACCAAACATAAAATAAATATGATTGTAGCAAAAATAATAAGAAAAGTACATTGAAAAGAAAAATAAAGAATAGTTATGTAAACAGGACATGCCAGTTATGAAAAAATATATTCAGTTTCTATAAAAACTTAAAGGGCCCAAAATATCATATTTTCTCCTTTTTTTCCTCTGTACACTGATAACATAGTTGTCTTCACATATATCAATATTTAAATTAGAGTATGAGTTACTTGATGGCTTCAGATCCTGTACTACTTTTACCCTCTGAGTGCATGCCAGGCTAATGACATGTTGTCAGTACCTGCTGGGCATTTGTTGAATTCATTGTATTGGTCATCACTAGGACACAGGGATAGCACAGAATGGACCTTTGTGCCAAATAAGAAAATGTGAGCACTCTGAGAAGACAATTAGATAATGGGCTGCTTCCTTCAGGCAGCCCTGAGCTGCCTAAAGAGTGCCTGAGCTCATTGTTTGGAGGGTGGATTTCATTCCCCTTTCTAGGTCATCTTTGTATAGACCAGTGCAAAGCACAGCATGCTAGACATATGCAATTGTCCTGGTTATCATTTGGCTTTGCCTTTTCCTGAAGGAGTATCCAAGGTACCCTGTCACTGTGGGACAATAAGGGCCTTAGTTCAACCTGCACCACTACTCCTTTTGTAAAGATAGGAGAAGTTTGTTTTTCGCTTAGATACCTGTCAATAAACAAATTCAAGTGACCTAGTCACATGGGCTAACCCCACTTAACATCCCTCAGCACCTTTCTCTTAGCACACCCCTACCTCTTGTTTCAGGGAAGTTGTGTCTGGTTCAGAATTCTCTTACTTATTGTGTTCCTGAGTAAAATAAATAAAATTCCTACTGTATTCCTGAATAAAATGTGTTTTTACTGATTTACCTATTGTCCAGTTTTGTTTATCTTTGACATGGGTCAATCCATGTTAGGCACAGCAGTAGGTAGCTTGCATGTAAGCAATAATCACAGAAGCCACTGACAGCTCGGCATCATTCCAAATGGTATGCTTGTGCTGTTACTGTTTACCATGTATTGACTATGAGACAAACATAGTAAATTAGAAAAGAAATGCAGATTTTCATATTTTAATACTCATATTTTAAATACAAATTTTATATGCAATGGAATGTAACTTAAAAAGTATCCATCTCTCCCCAGTCATAGCCTTTTTTTGCTGAGCATGGGGATAGTGCTTTGGCTAAGATTTTCAAGCTGAAGGTTGAGCTTTAACATCTTCATGGAGAAATGAAAAATACCATATTAAAGGTTCCAAGCATGGTAATGGAGGTTAATTCACAGTTTTCTTTAATAATATAAAAATTACTGTAGTTTATAATTTAGTTCATTTAGCAGGTATTTTTAGTCACTCACCTGTCAAAACTTCAAGACAAGATTATTATTGTTTTAATGGTACTTACATATATTAAGTCGAATAAGAGTCTGAGAAATGAATAATATCTTTCATTTAAAATATGATTACAGTTATTTTGGTTAAAAATTGCAGTGGTATACTTTAGTAATATTATGACTATGTGATCACATTCTTCATTAAAAAATAGATTTGCTGACCATTTCAGGATAGTAAAAGGAACTAAAACTCTTAAGGTTTACCATATCATCCCGGCTATGTGGGTTGAATTTTCAGCAACAAAGTGTATTTATTGGAATTTTAACCAACAGCGACTAGAAAAATTTTCCCCAGAATCTAATTTAAAATTAATATGGAAGTGTACAATGGAGACAAGATTTGCATGAATTTTAGATCCTTCAATTATATTCCATGCATTTTAACAAATGTTTTTGGGTGTGTGCCTTCAAATATCCCACTTTCTACCATTAGAGGCTCTTCATTAAAAAGCTGTAGCAGGGAGTTTATTGGATTATTAGTTAGTTAGCCTTAAATTTATTTATGGAATTTAATATGATCATCAATTTAGTTTCATGTTAAACTTTGGGTATTTTGTAGACTTCTTTTATACCAACTTTTAACTTTTACACTGCTATAACACATTCTCATAAGCTTACTTTCTCGACATTTGCCATAGTCAAATTCAAATTCTTTTATTACATTGTTACTGGGTAGAATATGTGAGACCATATGGATATGCAAATTACTGATTTATTGGCACTGGATGTGAATAAAACATTGGGAAAAGCAGTAGGGATGTGCTGTACCTCCCAAACCTTTGGAGTGCCTTGTCTTGCATTTCATTCTTGGTTGCACAAAGCTTCACTCATTCCCATCAGGGGTTCTACTATTTGATAGACATAGAGAGGAAACGCTGCTTCTAAACACTTTTTTTTTTCATTTGCATGTGATGTTTTTGTCACCATACTAACATTATCATAACGTGAGTGCTCTGGCACCTGAATAATTGGAAGTGATTCATGTGTTATTTAGTTTTTATGGGAAAATTAACTTGATCTCTCCAAACTCTACCTTCTTTGTAGGTATCCCATTCACATAGCTGACAGAATGCAAAATATTCTGCATGTAAGCTGGATTCTTATCTAATCTATCTCTGTCTTTCTCTCAACTTATACATCTATATACTATTTCCTAAATGTATTAACTTAAGCCATTTTATTTTTACTTATCACACTATCTTCCTTTCCTCTAAATAGTTTGCTCTTCTAATTATTTCTGTCCTCTCAATATAGATATACATATAGATATTAATAATGATATTGATATTTCATTAGATAAAAATTATTAACTTCACTTCAAAACAGTACTGGTTTCTATATTTGTTCTTTTCTTTTGCTTGAATAAAGTTTTAAGAACTTCGATCACTTGGATTGTGCTAAATGCGAATAACCAGTGAATTCATATAATGCACACCTATAAGATCAGAAGGCCACGTGTAACTAACAGATATTTCACCATGAGGCTGTATTTTAACCTGATGCCATTCTTCTGCTGGATAAATGAGCCAAATCCCTGTGGAGAGCCCTGCATATCATTGAGAGAACTGTTAGTCGCCTATGGTCATAGTCATTAGTCTGTTTTTAGAGAAGCTAAAAAATGTGTTTTTTTCCTGAGGTTATCATAGTTTTTCTAGAGAAAATCTATACTGTTATAATCTTTACCTATCCACACAATGACATTATCATATGACTTTAAACAGTTTTGCTTTATTTGAATAAAACATTAAATTAACAGTGAATTACAACAGAATGCTTATGAAAGCATATGTGATGACCACATTAATTTCAAATGAATTTATTATGGTTAGCGCTATTACAATGAATACAAATGCACTGACAATAACATGACAATAAAAATGTTCACACTAAAATATAGAAAGGGACACAAATATTTTTACAGAATGTTCAAACTACTTTTTGTTCTTGTACAATAATTTTGCGCCTGAACCTCTAAATTCTTCTAATGGCAAAGTTTCAATAATAGAGAACTCTTAACATTAGTAAACGGTTAATGATAGATGAAGCTTATTCTTTAAGTCCTGCTTAAGGTAATGATATGAGGGATCTCTTCACTTTACATATTTCACAAATTTTCTGAGCCTTTGATTAAACTAGTAAAACCTTTCAATTGTTTTGGAGTCAACCCATATTCTGACAGCAAGTATCTACCCTCCAGACACCCTCCAGACCCATAGCCTGGCAGCAGAAATGGCAGATAAATGGATAATGCCATGTTTACTACATCACTCTTTGAAGTGCTGCCATTCCTACAGCAACCCCACAGGGAAATCCAAATTCAGGATCCAGTCAGTGTTGCCCTATGTACTACTTCCCAGAACTGTGTTCCATACATGCATCTATTGGAGCAGCAGAGCCAAAAATGCCAGCGCCCCAGATGGCTGTACTCAGTAATAAAAACAGAAAGCAATGAGGTAAAATCCTGATGTTCTCCATGGGCCCCTTTCCTGAAAGCTTATAAAATCAATCAATGAGAAAACCTATCTGTTCAGTAACAAAATAGAAATTAAGAATTGATAGATTCAAAACTTTTAAAATAATAAATATAAAAATAAGCATAGGGAAAAATAACATTTATATATTCATGAGGCCAATATTTGTTGAGGCCTACAGGGTGTCACACCTTTTGCACTATGAACTGAGATATGCTGGTTGACAAGGTCAGACCATTTCTGTCATAGAGCTTATTTTACATCAAAGGCCATATTGACTTCCTAATCACCCTTAACTCAGCTCAGATACCACCCTTTGTTATAAGTAAAATGACTACATGTCTTCTGTATTGTCTTCAAGATTTTCAACATGGCCTTATTATTTTATGGTTTAGGTAAATATCAGCACCTTCTTAATCACATAAGGTCATGCCCAAACTCACTGTTACCCAAGGGGAACTATGTATGACAATTAGTCTAAGATACTGTTACCCAATATTTGCAACCTCACACTTGTCAAGTTTTATTTGTACATCTTGTTATTCGAGGGATTTTTTTTTTCTACTGTTATTCTTTGTCCTAAATGTTTTCTTAATACTTAAGCAACTTAAGGTTGAAATGAGATTCTTGTTCAGCTTAATTCCATCCTTTTTCTTAGTTAAAAATTGTATAGTGTGAGGATTAGTTCCCAAAGGCATACTATGTAAGTACTAACAGAAAATGAAAAATATATTTTAACGGTCACACTAATGGTAATCATTCACTCACAGATTGACATTGCATATTTTATAGTTTGAAAACACTGTCTCTTTATTCATTCCTACATGTCCAATCTTAGCAAATGCACTTCATAAAAATAATCAAGATTATTAAGTATCCCTACTAGGAAAAATACACAACCTTCTAGATCCATATTCTTGTTTGTCTCTAAAGAAGACACATATTCCAACCAAATAAAACTTCTATACCTGTGATCTTGATTTTAACTCTTTGCATTTTCTGGAATTTTGCTCCAGAAGTAATCCTTATTCTGTATCCAGTCTTTCATCTCTGATATCACAGAAATTGGATCATCAATAAGTGATTAACAAATAAATAACAGATTAACGTAGCAAGGCGGGAAAGTGGATACATGCATCTTATGCCAGATTTCTTGCTTTTATTACCAAGTTTTTATCAATATGTAAAAATTATATGAAGGATTACAAAATACGTATATTCAACAAATTTGAAATGAATATATCTATTCAATTGCTCTTGTGTTCCTAGTAAACAAAATATGTTAACAATATATCAGTCCAACATAGTGCTATTTATAAAATATGCAGTCAGTTATGTGGTAACATTCTTAGCAATTATATTTATGTTATATTGAAGAAGTTGCATTTTAGGGTTATCTAAATACGAGGGCAAGAAAAATTACCAAACTGTGAAACCGATGCCCAAGAGAATTAACCATTGGACTTTTTGGTCATTTTAAGTGGATTATCTCTGAAAAATTACAAATAACATGTGTTAGCCATATCAACATTGAGTGCCTTTAAAATGGAAATGAGTGCTTGGTTACGTAATTACAGATTCACAAAAATTATACAGAATAGGCAATAAATTTATACAAATGTCAAAAGCATCATGATGAAGTGGAAATGCTGAAAATTGATTGCCTAAAAAATTAGATTCTGTATTTCAAACTACCTCCTACTGTGACCTTGAAAATATGTTTATCTTTAGAACTCTAAAACTGACTGCTATATAATTTCCAAAGTATATATTTTATACACAAAATATATTTATATATTGTAGAATATATTATACATAATAATATATAAGATATATATGAGTTGTAGAGATAATTATAGGTTATATCATACAATTCTCAACATTTGGTATTTCTATACTCTTCACCTTGATATTACATACTCAGAGAGATGAGTGTCTTTAAGATTAGTGCCAGAAGATTGCTCCATTCAAAATCAAATAACCAAGTAAAATGGTCTACTTAGCAGTGATTCCAAAATTTGTCATCAGTTAGTTGATGGAGTACAATAATTTCATATTTATCAATAAAGTTATATAGTTTAGTTTATAAAGTTATAAAGTTTAGAAGATTTGCCACGTTCACAGAGGACACATTTAATACTGTAAATATATATCTGGTAAGTGGAGATATTTATATGACCATTGTGTAAACAGCTGATGTGAAAATAGAAGAGATTTAGCTGTTTTTACCAAGTCAACTAGGCAGATAATTCTGCCAGTCTCCCTCTCTATCACCATTCCAATTTTCTAATTAGCATAATGGACAAATTAATCAAAATACAAGAAAAATTGTAGTCATGATGTTTACCTTTGATATTTACCAAATAAATATCCTGGAAAATTAGCCCTTTGAGACGTCCATGGAAGGTGTTAAAATAAGTTTTGAAGACACAGTATTTAGTCTTTCCCTTCCTCATCCCTGGGAAATATATAATATGCAGAGGCCTACTATACCTGCTTAGTGTCCTCGTATTTATTGGCTCAAGGTATTTTATGTTGCCAAAATGATATTTTTTTTTTTTTTTTTTTTTTTTTTTGAGACGGAGTTTCGCTTTTGTTGCCCAGGCTGGAGTGCAATGGAGAGATCTCGGCTCACTGCAACCTCCACCTCCCGGAATTCAGTAGATTCTCCTGCCTCAGCCTTCCTGAGTAGCTGGGATTACAGGCATGCGCCACCACGCCCGGCTAATTTTGCATTTTTAGTAGAGACGGGGTTTCTCCATCTTGGTCAGTCTCGTCTCAAACTTTAGACCTCAGATGATCCGCCCGCCTCGGCCTCCCAAAGTGCTGGGATTACAGGTGTGAGCCACCATGCCTGGCCCGATAATCATTAACGTAGGAGCGGGTATTCTACAGGTGCCTAAGGCAATGCCCCTAGAACTCCATTAGTGTTACTAATTGATGTTTTATGAGGCCAGAACCTTACTCAAATGTCAATACAATATTTTATCATCTAATGAAATGTATTGAAAAGCCATTCTGTTAAATATGTCAATTCACCTAAGAATGATATATTATCGTACTTAAATATGTCATAGAGTATATGTAAAGGATCTTTACTGGAAAATGTTAGAGTTTCACATTTAAAGTGAAAAAGAGCCCGTCTCCCTCTGAATCATTCCGCTGAAAATTCCGTTCCAGTTTTCAGCAATTTAGTGCCCCATCGTGTATAGTTGGGTCAATTCATGCTTCCTATCAGTTTCTGAGGCAATCTTAATAGATGCAGAAATTCCAATCAACAGCGGATGACCTTTGCTGTCAGTAGGGCTTTGATCAAATGGGTCTCCGTTATTTGGGAGTTGAGTCATGATTTCTAGTCTCCTGCCTTGCTTTCCTATTGTTTCCAATCAAGACGGAAACAGAGTGGTTCACAGCAAGGACTGTTGTGTGCTCTATTGTCTCTAGATCAAATATTCATATAGGAATAGATATTATTTTTCATGCTCTTGACTCCTTAATTTTCTCTGTTTCTTCTCCAAGTAGCCCTACGGTGTACCTCGGCTGAAGCACACACTTTCTCTGGTCTTACTGTGTGACCTTAACATTTAACTCAAATTTACACGGAAAGCTGGTATCGCTGTTACTGGTAAATGGATATTCAGAATGCCTTCATCTCAGCTCTACTGTCTGTTTTAATTCTGAATAGTGCTATAGAATGAAGATTGACCTGTGACTGGATTAGCCTGGCCATGATAACGCTATGCCTCAACTAGAGTATCTACTGCTTGCATCAACTTTTGCTGTATTTTGTTGAATATCAAATTCTTCCCTACATTCTCTCTGATGCTGAGGGAAGACTCTGACTTACCTTTGAGCCACAACATGATAATGCCAGATTATCAAGTAAATTTAATTGGTTTATATATTATTATCAAACACATAGTTTTATTATCAAACACATATGTTTGATAATATGTTATTATCAAATATCAAACACATATGTTTGATAATAATAATCTTGTATTTATAATGTTTACATAATCAAAACTTACAATACTAACAGGTCAAATATAATTTACTAATGCAAAACCAAACAAGCAAAAAGCAAACAAAACTCATGATTTCTAGAGACAAACAGAAAATTAAATAGCAATATGCTGATACACTTCATTTTAATTAATATATATGTATGCCATATTTTTTCAACAAAAGCATTATTATTTTAGAGAATAAATTCAAACATTGAAAAATAAAATATGCTTTTCTAATAACATCATTTTAAAATTCATGTACTCGTAGATATTGATTAAAAATATAAATAGCTCAAGAGAATTGTTTATTAAAAGAATACTGTTAAATCAGATGTCAATATGAATTCTTAGTAACCTGAAATATATTATGACTGTAATTATCTTTCAATGTATGTATATGACTTTTATTTTTGCATGATCTCATAAAATAGTTCATCTTGTAAATCTTATGCATTTATTTTGATCAAAAAATCAGTTTGAATAATTTCTTTTGCTTCCCACTTGAAAGTGAAATGAAAATAGTCCTTAACTGCAGCCTTTATACTTAATTCCCAATGTGACAGTTTTGAAATGTGGAGCCTAATGGGAGGTGTTTACGTCACGATGGCTCACATCCATCTGCCTTCCACTCTGTGAGGATGTAGCAAAAAGATCGTCACCAGGTGCTTTTGCCACAGTCCCAGACTTTCCAGCCTCCAGAACTGTGAGCCAATAAATTCCTGTTTATTATAAATTTTAAAAAAAAGGAGTCCTTAACTTTGAGTAACTATGCCAACAAGAATCGGTATCCATAGGGAAACTTCAGTTGTGTATAGCAATATAATATATATTTCTTTCCAAGTTAATGTACGGCCTACAATTTTAACCTATAGTATGTATATATCTGTGGGCAGATTCTAGTAGTTGTTCAAGCTCCTTCAAATAATATGTGTTATATATATGTCCCCATGTGAATTTTTCCTTAGAATAAATCTAATATTTTATAGGCTCTCTAATGTGGTTGTAAAACTAAGCTGAAGGACCGTTGCTTTGGGGACAGTCTGGCCTTCCTATAATACATTCTGGAGTTTGTATACACAGAAATATATTCTCAGTAAACAGTATATCTTTGTTTATTGCTTTCCAAATTATATGCTATTGGCTCTTGAGTCTTCAGAATGTCCAGATGGTGCATAAGGTGACTCGAGGCTCAAGTCTGGTTGTTTCTGGCCACAACTGGCCATGCCGAGTACAGCCTGTGCAAAGACGCTTGGAATAGCATGCTCCTTAGTCCTGCCGTAGCTGATGAGCACCAAGTAATGCATCTAATCACCCCTACTCTGGCCTAGTATGATGAGTGTAAAGAGATTTTTTTTAACACCTAGATGGTGCTGAGTTAATGCATATGCTGCTGTCTATTGTGAAGAAGGAGCCTATATTGGTTATCTACTGCTGCATATTAAAGTTCCTCAAAATGTAGTGGCTTAGTGTAGCAAACATTTATTACCTAACATAGGCTCTGAGTGTCAAGAATACAAGAATAACGTAGTTGAGATGTTCTGGTTTAAGGTATCCCAGGAAGTCTGCAGTCAAGGTGATAGCCAGGGCTGGAAAAATCACCTAGCTGCAAGCAAGAGGTTGTCAGTTTCTCCTTACATAGATAGTGCTATCTTCTGAACAAGTGTTTTGAGGGAGGGTGCACATGACAGAGAGTGATGCCACGCTGCCTTGTCTAACCTAGTCACTGAGTCACACAGCACTCTTTCTGCTTTATTCAGCTCATTAAAATACAATCAGTAAGTCCACCCCACCCTCATTGGGTGGGATTAAATAAAGGTGTGACTCCAGGAGGATCACTGGAGGACTATCTCAAAGGCTAGCTTTCACAGAGCTCAAAAAGCTGCCAGAGGACTGGGTCCTTCCCATGCCTAAGGAGAGTGACACATAGCTAAATGTGTGTGTGTGTGTGTGTGTGTGTGTGTGTGTGTGTGTGTGTGTGTGTTTAAGGAAGGTCTAGAAAACAGATTTCCAGCCCGGGCACGGTGGCTCACGCCTATAATCCCAGCACTTTGGGAGGCCGAGGCAGGTGGATCATGAGGTCAGGAGATCGAGACCATCCTGTTTAACACGGTGAAACCCCGTCTCTACTAAAAAATAAAAAATAAAAAACTAGCCGGGCGTTGTGGCGGGCGCCCAAAGTCCCAGCTACTCGGGAGGCTGAGGCAGGAGAATGGCATGAACCCGGGAGGTGGAGGTTGCAGCGAGTCGAGATTTCGCCACTGCACTCCAGCCTGGGCGACAGAGCGAGACTCCGTCTCAAAAAAAAAAAAAAAAAAAAAAAAAAAAAATTTTAAAAAAAAAAAAAAAAACAGATTTCCAGGCAATAGCCACACATTTCTGTTTTCATACATGTCAAATATTTTGTCCATTGCAATTTACGTATTCATTTATTGGTGTTCGAGAACTCAGGCAGCTGTAAGAAAAAATGTATGTCTGTATTATAAAATAAAGTATATTATTTGGAAATAATTGTTTGAAAACAGTAGAACTTCATTTGTATTAGTAGAAACCACATTTATTTAAACACTATATTTCTCAATAAAATAAAAGGAAGAGCTAATTCATTTAAAAATATGAATGTATACATTTGGAGTGGTTGGAAAATCAATTTTGTCACTATTGAATGTGAATAAAGTTCTTATCTCTCAAGACAGTAATGAAATTATCAGCCAGGCCTCTCGATTCATGCCTATAATCCCAACACTTTGGGATGCTGAGGTGAGAGGATTGCTTGAGTTCAAATGATTGAGACCAACCTGGGCAACACAGCAAGATCCCGTTTCTACAGACTTTTTCTTTTTCTTCTTCTTCTTCTTTTTTTTTTTTTTTTTTTTAAATTAGCTGGGCATGGTGGTGCATGCCTGTAGTCCCAACCATTCCAGAGGCTGGGATAGGAAGATTGCTTGAGCCTTGGAGTTCAAGACTGCAGTGAGCTGCAATCACACTGTAAAAATAAAAACTTCAACTGAGTTCAATTTAAAAGAGTTTAATTGAACAAAGAACAATTTGTGAATTGGACAACTTCCCAAGCCAGAGTAGGCTCAGGGACTCAAGCACAGTCATGTGGTGAAATATTTGTGAATAAAAAAAGGAGAGTGACGTGCTGAAAACTGAAGTGAGGTACAGAAACAGCCAGATTGGTTATAGCTCCGTGTTTGCCTTATTTGAACACAGTTGGAACAGTTGGCCACATCCGATTAAGCCAAAACTCGTGATTGGCACAAGAGTAGATTACAGTCTGTTTACACTTCCATTTAGACTATAGTTCATGATGTACAGAGAAACTTTTAGGCCAAACTTAAAATATGTAAGGTGGCAGCTTTAGACTAAACTTGATTTAATAATGCCATTGCAATCGAGCATGAATGACAAAGTGATACCCTCTCTCTCTCTCTCTCTATATATATATATGTTTATATAGATATATAATAAAATATATCTCTGTCTGTATACATAAAATAAAAGACTCTTGAGTCTTGATAAGAAGTTGTGTGTAGGTATTTCAGACCTACACCTTAAAATACAAAAAAAAAGATAACTAAAACTTTTCAAAAGAAAGTTTTATATAATTTTTATAAATAAAACATTTTATGAAATTAATATTTAGACTTAAAATCATTATAGTTTATTTTCATTACTATAATTATATAATAAAAAATAAAATATTTTAAATTCTAAGTTCCTAATAGTATTCCAAAATTCTTTTTTATCATTTTCTATGCATACCATGATGTTAAAGAGTGTGAGGCACTGTGTTATATTCCTCAGAAATAAGGCATTATGACTAAGGTATAAGACTACAGCAAAGATGTACAATTTTTCTCTTCATCTGAATTAATAATGGAATCATGTGTACTAGATGGAACTTTAGAGATAAACTAACAGTCAGTTAAAGTGAGATTTTCCAGATAAGAAAACAGAAACTCAGAAATTCAAGTGATATGTAAAACCACATGCCTAGTTATGTCAATACAGCATAACAGACAAGCTTGGAAATTATCAAGGCCACTTATTCACATTACTCCAATATATGTTTTTTGTTTGTTTGTTTGTTTGTTCATGTGTTTGTTTTTTGTGCTGGTGATCCCTGTATAACTAAGAAGGACATATTATTTAGCTTCTCACTACAGTTACTCAAATAATATGTGTATGCATAATTTAAAAAACTCTAACAGCTGAAGGATGGCTAGATTACTTACAAATGAGAACACTGAAATCCATTTACACGCAAAGGTCTTAAAGTTGTTAAGATTGAAATGCCACTAGAATCTGGTTCACCCAGATGTGTATTATTTTTGTTGAATTATAGTTATTCTTTCAGTGCCTACATTTATGAAGTGGATAACATACGACTGTTTAAAATTTGTCGATCTTGAACTCTATTTCCAATCTTAGAATTACATAGCAGTTATTTGAAAGAGTGCATTAATACAGTACTTGCAGTTGCAAAACTAGATACCCATGGATATTTAACTGATGTAAAATATAGTTCAAATAAAGATGATACCGAGCTGGGTATGTTATTCATGGTTGACAATGGGAATCACTTTTAAGGCAATTATGGCGCCTATACAACACATACATTTTGATTGACATTTTTATTTGACATATTCTAAATTAAAACATACCTCATATACTTTCATATTTTTCAAGAAAATTTTTTATGTTTAATAATGAAAAAGAAGTTGCCATAATATTTCATGTAAGCTAAAATTTTTACACTCTGAATAATTCCTTTTTAAATATTATAACCTAAAAGCAAATGATGGCTAACTGCTTCCTATAGATTTTGATTGCTTTCCCCCATGGTATTATTATGATTAAAATAAAAATATCTTCACATTATCAATTATTTACTTTAGCTTATGTTAGGGTCATAGAAATAGCATGTGTTGTTTAACACAATTAACCATGATAAAAATAATTATTACTTTACAGGATTTTATATTCTGTATATTCATAGATGACTATATTGTTATGTCATATTTCATTTCTTTTGACACCTTGATTTAGAAAAAAAAATGTTTTCAGGTCTCTATGACTTTTAAAAAATGAGCTGGATGATGACTATTTTTTATCAATGGTAACAAAAATCAAATTAATAAAGAGGACGAAAGATGCTCAAATTGAAAAGAGATATTTAGAGAAGATCAATGTAATATATTTCCACAAATTTCTCAATAAAGTTCTGAATGGATGTCATGTTCCTCTTACATAAATCTTACCATATAAAAAAAATAATAATAATAAATCTTACCATATAACAACTATCTGATACAGGATATTTTCCGTCTCTATGTCACCCATTGAAATATTATGTCTTCATCTGTTTTTTAAACGTAGTTTTCTTCCTTTCTAGTGCCTTTAGAAAATCAGAGTCTTTTTAAGAAAGTAGTACTTACCACAAACCGAGCTGTGAAAATAGCAGGGGGTTCTAAGGCAGCTAATAGGGACTAAATTTGGTAGTGACAAGATGATATAATCAGACACATGGAAAAATTAGAGAAAGTTATTAAAGTGGAATTACTCTCAGTTAGTAGAAAAAGACCGTCACAGAGTCTTCATCCAGGTCGGTGAGTTACTTCGTTCTTTTTTTGTTTTCATTTTTCTGTTGAGTCATTAGTAGAGACTAAAGTAGTAAAAGCAGAAATGACAATGAAAAGCAAACAGTCACCTTCTCCTAATTAATAGAAAACAGCATAACCAGTGTGATATGTTCCACTTACAAAAATATTCCACAAAATCCAGAGATGGCAAAAAAATATGTTTTCAGACTAGACTATTTTGGCTTAGCTCTGGAGTCTCCCATTCCAGTCAGCCATAAGTAACCAAATACATAAATAAAATAATAATATAATATTATCCAGTTAATCAATCACATTTTAATTTGTGTGATCATTTCAGTTCAACTTTCCTTCTCAGAAGTGTGAGGTAGGCCAGGCGTGGTAACTCTTGCCTGTAATCCTAGCACTTTGGGAGGCCTAGGTGGGCAGATCATGAGGTCAAGAGATTCAGACCATCCTGGCCAATATGGTGAAACCCCGTCTCTACCAAAAATATAAAAATTAGCCGGGAGTGGTGGCGCGTACCTGTAGTCCCAGCTACTCAGGAGGCTGGAGCATCGCTTGTTGTGCTGAACCCGGGAGATGGAGGTTGCAGTAAGTCGAGATTGCACCACTGCAATCCAGCCTGGTGACAGAGCAAGACTCCATCTCAAAAAAAAAAAAAAGAAGTGTGAGGGTGTGAGGTGGGAAGGGGAGGGCATGTGCCCATGCTTTGGTCTGAATGAAATTCCATTCTGCAATAGAAATGTCCACATGTTCAAGTTGGAACTGGTAAATCTGTTCACAAAAAGAAAAAGAGAAAGAAAAAAAAAACTCTTTGTAGCACTTACCAATTTTTTGTGGCATGTGTATCCTCAGTTTCAAGCTAACAATGCTTTAACAACTGTGAACCTCCTGTTTTCAAACATCAGCTATCCAAGCCTGTAAGGGGCCAGCTTCAGCACATCCCTGGTTTGATTTCTGAGCACAGATGGAACTAGGTTCTGACTTCTTGCACCCTGCTAGGATGCAGGAAGTCAGAGCCTAGTTCCAAATCATTTTTTTTTTTTAAATGAAAGAACATATACACCAACACCCCACCATTAGAGAGCTTTTGGCCCACATGCTGATGAGATATTCATGTTCTTCAAGGACAAGAGAAACTTCTTCTCAGGCTTCCTCCAAGCCCATGAGAGGAAAACAAAAGCAAAACACAGATAACCACACCCTGGAAAGACACTGAATATGGTCCATTCACCAACCAGAAGGATGTAGAAAGGACAATGTGCCTCATTGTTATGACTCCTGAACTTTCTTTCCCAGCTCTCTCTGATCTCATCTTTCTCTCATTCACCTCTTAATATTTTACAGTATGATGGGTGTAGGGATGTTTGCAAAGGAAGGTTTTATTTTTATAATCACCCCATTGTTTCTCTACCGTACTGCAAAACCTATGATGGTGAATTATCAAAAGTTCTAATATTTGCGCCATTAGAATCCCAGAAGAATAAATTTAAAAGATTGGTTCAGAAAAATACTTGAAAAAATACTGACCAAAACTTCCAAAATTTGGTAAAAGATACAATGGAGTAGTAAGTCGAAATGATTTTATAATTTGGCAACAGCGATGAGAAAAATGTGTACTTATTTATCTCAGACAATGACATAAAGACATTATTATAGCTACTTTTTTCTGTCCAAGCAGGTTATGGAAAGACTTACGAAGTTAACTGGAGATATGGAATAATCAAACTTTTAGATATTTAGAAACATAATATCTGCAGTAAAACATGCACTCTATTTTAGTAGCAAATTAGACCACGCAGAAGAAATAATTGGTAAACCTGACTACACAGCAAGAAAGCTATTTAAATAAAAAACCTAGAGAGAAAAGACATTTAAAAAATAAAGATAGCCACAGTGAATGGTGAAACAACTTCCAACGCCCTAATTTCAGTGCAGTTGGAGAATTTCAAACACAGAGAGAGGATTGCAGGAAACATTAAAAATAAATAAATAAACTGATAGATCCAAGAAGCTAAATTAACCCTAAGCATAAGAAGTTTAAGCAGAATTATACACCAACACACACCTTGGTCAAATTGCTTAACCAGTGATAAAGAAATAATCCTAAAAGCAGCTGAAGAGGAAAAAGATGGAGGAACAAAGAATAACAGCATACTTCTTATCAGAAATAATTGAGGCTCAAAGACAATGAAGAAATATCTTTAAATGATTTGAAAAAGTAATAAGCTTTAATCTAGATTTCTGAAACTGGGAAAAAAAACTTCAAAAACAAAGACAAAATGAAAATATATTCGAACATACAAAAACTTAAAGAATTCATTACTGAAAGAGCTATGTTATAAAAAATAATAAAGTAAATCTTCCTAGCAGAAGGAAAATGGCAACAGAGGGAAATCCATATCAATACAAAAAAAAATGAAGATTTATTTATTGAAAATGGTAAATACTTGAGTACATATGAAAGATTTTTCTGATTATTAAAACTCTTAAAATTGGTAATTGATCATTTATGACTAAATTACAATATATAGATAATATTATGCAAAGTTGTAAAAATATATAGAAATAAAATGTATGACGAAAATATCACAAACCCAAGAGTTAATTGGAAGTATACTGCTACAACTGAAGTCAAACGATGTTGCTTGAAGCTAGACTCTAATAAGGATATTTAGTAGGAAACTGAAATTCAGAATAAAGAGTAAAAACTAGTAAATCACAATAAATCCAGAAAAAAGAGAAATAATAAATTAGCATCAGAGATGTCATAATAAAAAATAATTAAACAACCTAAAAGAAGAGAGAAAATGAAAAAGAGAGCGAACTAAGAATCAACAGTCAAAAGAGAAAACAAATAGCAACCTGGCAGATTCACACACAGCTATATCACCACTCATATTAAATGTGAAGAGTGTACACACCTCAATTAATACTCCGAGCTTGTCAGATTCGATACAAATAACAACCAATTATATGCTCTGGATAAAAGATCCACTTGAAATGCAAACACACAAGTAGATTAAAAGGAAAAAGATGGGGAAAAAAATCATCCTAACATTGGTCAAAAGAAAACAGAAATGTCTGGATTAATATTAGACAAAGTTGATTTCGAAACAAAGAGTATGGACAGAGGAGAGTCACTTTAAAGTGATAGAGGTTAAACCACCAAGAGGCAATACCAGTCCTAAATGTTTATACATCAAATCACAGAGCTTCAGAATACATACTAAAAACCTGATTAACTGCAGAAATGGACAAATCTACAAGAAATCTGTAAACTTTTTAAATTTTTTTATTAAGAATTAATAGAATGAACAGAAAAAATAGGTAAGTATATAGGAGACTTGGGCAACACTATTGACCAACTGTACCTCAATAAAAATTATAAAACACCACACACACGTAGCAACAAAAGCAGGTTGGAAAGCAATGCTTAAAATTTGTTATATAACATTTTTGTTCACAATATTTACAATTTTATAAACCCTAAAGTGCCTTAAAATTCATTTTACCAAACTGAAGTTGGTAAAATGGTGTTGATTTTTACTTTCCTTCTTTATATTTTAAACATTTTTTAAAAGAGAAATATATATATATGTGTGTGTGCATATGTATATTACACATATATACACATACCATATATATTAATATATGTGTGATATTATATGTCATATATCAGTTTCCTACTTCTTTCTTCTTAACTTTAGCCATTTTTTGTGCATGTCTAGTCTGATATTCAACTCTCAGTTCTGCATCTGTTTGCCTAAAAGTGTTCAGGGGCCACTGGAGACCACTCTTCACATGTTCCCAGGAGGCTGGGAACTGCTAGGGAATTAATGCCACCCGGGAACTGTGCTCTACCAATGACAGGCTGAGGTTAATGGGTAAGGACCCTAGCCCTCCCTCCTGCAGCATGGGCTAACTCCTACAGCATGGGCTAACTCCTACAGCATGGGCTAACAGGTTTCTTCCAGAATCCTGTAATGGCATGAAGTCCCATTTACTCACAGTGATAAAATAATGCAACCTTTGATGATTTTGTTTCCTTCCTTCTCTGGTCAGAAAAATGACAATAAAGTTATCTCTTTTAAAAAATACAAGCAACAGAGAATACATTGATTTAGATATATTGAGGTGAAAAATTGTAAAATTGATAGAAACCATCTTTAAATACTGCCAGCTTTTTAAAAACGAAAATGTGTTTATTTTTTGCTGAGAATTAAGAGGTCAGTAGTTTGATTTGTGGCCTAGGGGAAATTAAAAATCTTCTAAACAGCCACTGTCAGCAACACAGTAAGTCTTCTGGTTTCAAAATATAAATAAATAATGTATAATTAAAGAATCTGACAAAAATCTTTAAAAATTCATACAAATGAAATTCAATACAGTCATGTTTATTTATTTGTTTATTTATTTTTATTTATTTATTTTTTTGGAAACAGATTCTCACACTGTCTCCCAGGCTGGAGTGTAATGGCGGGATCTCGGCTCACCACAACCTCCGCCTCCCAGGTTCAAGTGATTCTCCTGCCTCAACCTTCCAAGTAGCTGGGATTACAGTCATGTGCCACCACGCCCGGCCAATGTTTTGTATTTTTAGTAGAGACAGGGTTTCACTATGTTGGCTAGGCTGGTCTTGAACTCCTGACCTTGTGATCCACCCACCTTGTTTCAATTATTCATTTATATAGTAAGATTGTTAAACATAAGATACAATTTTGCACAATTTTGCTTGCACATATAACTTTCCTTCAAAAATATGATCCCAAATGATAAATTTCAGTTTTCACAGTGTGCTCCTACTTCACACATTGACAACCAGGTGATAATTCTTAGCTCTCATTTATATTTGTTAATTACAATTAATTAGTTTAAAATAAATGAGTTGAGTTTTCTTCCATCTCTGTGATTTTCAGTAGAGACTTTCACACCTTTTCCTCATTCATAAAAATAAATAGAAAATCCAAGTTTTGACATCTAAAGCAATATTAGTAGAATCAATAAGGCTCATTATTCTGATTTTTACCCCCACTCCAGAAATCCTTTTTAAAGTCTCTACTAAAATGAAAAATAAACCTATAAAAACTTTAATATGTGAAAGAAATAAACTGGTTATTACTCAAAAATGATGTGTGAACATACATTCATATAAATTATCACATTTAATCTTTATCTCAAATTGAAGGTCAGAAGATAATTAGATTTGTTCCTGGCCACACAGTTATCTGAGTCCAGTGTTATTGCATGTTTTCCACAGAAGTTAATGTAGTCATTTCGGCTAACAAAAGTCAGAATAGCATTTGAAACCAAGTCTGAGGTTAGAGACTGGCTCTTTTTTCTGTCTCATGAAACCTCTTAGCAACGGAAAACATGCTATTAAAACAACCTTTTTTGGGGAGGTTATTACCATGGGCAACTTGGTGTATAGTAAGCTCTTTACATGCTTATTTTATCATTTTTTTCATATCAATCTTTTGCAGTTGAATGAAACTGAAGCGCAGAAATCTTAATGCTTATTCACGTTACACATGAACACGGCGGGTGATTGGTAAAATTGGAATTTAAATTAGGATATGTCTCTCTCGAAAGCCTGTAGAGTTTCTCTTTTTCTGACACTTCTAAAATTTTATTTTTGTTGTATTGAAAGCATAGGCTGTAACAACTGATCTATTTCAAAAATTCTAATTTTTAAAATATTTTCTGTCACTGTATATCACCCATGTCACCTTTATTATTTTGTACACATTTAGGCATTAATGTTAGTTGTACAAATAATACATTATAAGGGTCTTTTTTTTATTTCATACTATGTAGATTGACACTTTTTCTCCTAACAACTGATCCTTCATGCATTTAAGTTTTCTTTCTTCCAGAGAAGATTCTCCTCAACTAAACCACTGAGTTGGAACTCTTTTATGTTCTTCTTCAGAAACATATATTGCTTCCTATAAAGTGAAATTTTCAGATCCTTGTATTTCTCACTAATATTACTTTTATGTTGTCAATTTTTCTTTTTTGCCTTACATGCACTGTATTTACATCTGATTTATGTTCCAGTTATTTTAATCTTTACTTATGGGTTACCTAGTTCTTCTCTCACTTTCTGCTCTAATATGTTGTCCGGTAGACTATACGTTTTCTTTTGCCCAACAGATACACTGCTGTGTTGCCCAGAGCAGACTTAGCACTATTAGGCATCTTTGGCTTTTTTATTTGTTTGTTTTTTTGTATTCAAGGACTTTCTAACCTACTTTAAACCTGAAAATCAATGGTATTACAATCGCAACATATAAATTATTTAACTTTCACTCATTTCCTTAGTACTAAAGTGAAAATAATTTCTCAGCCTTTCTTCCTTTCTCAGAAAATAAACTTGAGACAAAGACTCATGTAAAGAATATTTTACTGGAGTCCTAGAGCAGTTCAGGGGTCAGGAATAAGAGAGAAGAGAGTAAAGCAGGGATGTGTTATTGAGTTGGCCACAGGATTTTCTGAGATAACACAGGTCCAAGCACTTGAGGGAGAAAGGGAAAACATTTATACACTGGCTCCCATCCCACTGATCGAACATTTTAGCCACACCACATCCACTTCCCTGTACTTTCAGGTTACACATGCTGGGTTCCAGTCACATTCTTGTTTCTGTCAATTAGGAAGTTCCTTGGTCTGAGAGAAGAGTCATAAAGTAGTGTCTGGGAGAGGCTGTTGGTACATGGAACCTACTTACATCTGGCTGGAGCTCAGGCAGGGCTGGCTGATGCAGCAGTAGGGCTATAAAAGGCTACAAAAATCTGAAATGGTGCATAAGAGATCTCTGGTACAAAAAAAGTGGAGAATTGATAGATACACTTTCAGTAAATTCGGAAACATTTTCCCTAACATCAATTAATTCTGGTGATATTCCAATTCATTTATATTCAAAATCACAAATTTTGTTTTCATAATGAAATTTGTCATCTATCCAGCCTTACTCTGCCTCATACTCAATCCTTACCTGGTCCTTGTTATAGATAGGGTTGTTGTTCTTGATTTACATTGAAGAAAATTAGAAAATCTGTGCAAATTTCAGCCTTTGCTATTGTAGGCTATATAGAGATACAGATTCAAGTTTCAAGTGTATTTGAATTAATGTTTCTATAAAAACAGAGCTTACAAGCAATTCAGTCTGAAAATTTTGTTTTAAAACATACCAAATTGGAATAAGATACAGGAAAACATTAAAATAAGGCATATTTTTAGCAACTTTCTTCACCTTGTAACCATCCTAGTGAGACCTGGGTTTCGTCTCAAATTATAGAACTTATAATTTGTGTTCAAATTTTCTAGTGTTTATTATCAATCCCAAATTTTTTAGCATGTTTTGCCAAAATACATGAGATCTTCCCTTTGATACAGGCTTCTACTCTTGTAGCTTTTCTTATAGAAAGATAGTCTCAATTTATCACAAAGGCATTATTTTACTTACTTGCCCATTATCTTGAATAAAAGGTAATTTTTTTACTTTCTGTATTTAAAATCAATATTTTTCCAGTGTCAGACTCACTACAATAACTTTTGCAATACAGTTGAGAAGCAATGGGGTGATTATAAAAATAAAACTTTTTTTTTTTTCAAACATCCCTATCCACTTCGCATATTATAAATGACACAGATGTGACTAAGAGAGAGATCAGACTATAGGAAGCTGGGAGAGAAAGTTCGGGAAGCCTAAGAATGAGGCACATTCTCTGCTTATTCTTAAAAAGTAAAAAAATAACAGATGCTGGTGAGGTTATAGAGAAAAAGAAATACTTATACACAGTTGGGGAAAGTATAAGTTAACTCAACCATTGTGGAAGACAGTGTGGTGATTCCTTAAATACCTAAAGACAAAAATATCATCTACCCAGCAGTCCCAACCCTGGGTATACACCCAAAGGAATATGAATCATCTATTATAAAGACACATACACACGTATGTTCACTGTAGCACTATTCACAATAGAAAAGACATGGAATCAGCCTGAATGCCCATCAATGAGAGGCTGGATAAAGAAAGTGTGGCACATATACACCATGGAACACTATGCAGCCATAAAAAAGAATAAGATCGTGTTCTTTGCAGAAACATGAATAGAGCAGGAGGCCATTATCCTTAGCAAATCAACAGAGGAACAGAAAACCAAATACTGCATGTCTTCACTTTTAACTGGGAGCTAAATGATGAGAACACATGGACACATGATGGGGAACAACACACACACTGTGGCTTGTCAGGGGCATGGGGAAGGAGAGAGAAGATCAGGAAAAATAGTTAATGAATACTAGGCTTAATACCTGAATGATGAAATAGTCTGTACAGCAAAGCCCCATGACACACATTTAAACTATGTAACGAGCCTGCGCACTATGCCTGAACTTCAAATAAAATATACAAAAAAAAAAAGAGAACATTTTTAGCCATGAACTTGTGTCTCTTCCTCCCTTGACAGCACAGGGGGAAGAAATCAACTGGAGGGAGAGCACATCAGTCTGAACCATCTCAGATTTCAATACTCTCAGTTTTAAAATATGTTTTAAAATATGTCTGTCTGTATCTTTTGATCATCCATACCCAGAGAAACTCTATCTCAAGTAGAAGGTAGACTGTTGATCAGCTCAGATGTGTTTGACTGTCAGGATCCAGTCAGTGTCCCTTCTAAGAGCAGCCCTCTGGTTTACAGAGTGTCCCACTAGTCTTGAGAAACAATATAGCATAGCTGGTAAGAGACTGCATCCTAGCACATCAGACGTTTATGACCTGTTGGGAGAGTTACTTAACATTTCTCTACCTCAGAGTTTCCTCATATAGGGCATCCCCAGGTTTTTGCATGATCATCAATAACTTTAGACACCTCCTGTGCCCCAACTCATATAAAGCATGGACTGTGCAGTCAATGCCACTAGGCAATAACTCAAGGTGAAATTTGGTAAAGATTTTATATTAGTCAGCATTCTCTAGAGAGAATTAATAGGAGAAATGTGTGTGTGTGTGTGTGTGTGTGTATGTATAGGGGAGTTTATTAAGTATTAACTTACATGATCACGAGGTCCCACGGTAGGTTGTCTGCAAGCTGAGGAACAAGGAGAGCCAGTCTGAGTCCCAAAACTGAAGAACTTGGAGTCCGATGTTGGAGGGCATGAAGTATCTAGCATGAGAGAAAGACATAAGCTGGGAGACTAGGCCAGTCTCTATTTTTCACATTTTTCTGCCTGCTTTATATTCGCTGGCAGCTGATTAGATTGTGGCCTCCAGATTAAGGGTGGATCTGCCTTTGCCAGCCCACTGACTCAAATGTTAATCTCCTTTGGCAACACCCTCACAGACAAACCCAGGATCAATACTTTGTATCCTTCAATCCAATCAAGTTGACACTCAGTATTAACCATCACAGATGTAAACATGAAAGTGAAAAAAAAAAAAAAAAAAATGAGGGGAGATAAAGCAAAAAACAAACAAACAAAAAAGAATGAGGCTCATTCTCTCATTCCTCCTCTTTGTAGAGGAGCGGGTCATATTCAACGTGTCTTCGTGGTGAAGGCTGCTGCTTGCTGTGCTATGAATAGTATAATCCTTTGCTTCTGATCTTGGAGTCTGTGTCTTCTGTCAGCATCCATGAAACTGGCAGGCTAACTTCTTGGTTTGAAAGTAGTATAAAATCTCAGGACTTTCAGTTCTTGATAGTTCTGGCAATAAGACTGGGAGGTTGAAAAAATGTGGCTTTCAGAAAAAGAATATGATGATTTCATAGGCTGATTGATTAACATGATTTGAAGAAAGTTCATGGAAATTGGTAAACGGTATTTTCACTACATTTTATGGTCAGTTTGATAATAAAAGTTCCTCTACTTTATTACATGACAATGAGCAAAAACTGGGAGAGAGGTGCAGGTCAATACCTGGAAGTAGGTTGAAAGACAGCTGCTCAAATGTTGCATTGACAATGTCAGTGCAAATGTCCTTGTCAATCTGGGCAGGCAAAAATTTCTGCCATCTTTCAGACAACAGTTACAAAGACATGCACCTATAGTGAGCATGAAAGGAATAAAAGTTGTGACTGCTCCAGTTAGCAACATGGTGAATCATTAGAACTTCAGCTGGTGTCCATGGGAGATGTGAGCGCAAACAATGTATCATTTGTTAAAATAATGGAAACATCTGGGCCATTTTACAACCCAACTCCTTCTGCAGGCTATCATGCTAATATTAGGTTCATTTTCAGATTTTTGCAATGGGTTTTGGCTGCCATGAGGAGGGCTCTCCTGAAAAGATTTCCCTTAAATGGAAAAATTCCTGTGGAACCACAGATAGAGGCACTGACTAGTTTTCAAGTTCTTATTGTCTAGATTGAGTTTACAATGCCAATGAATACACAATGAAGGTGACCTGCCAGATCAAGGGTCAGCAAATATTTTTGAAAGGGCAATAAAGTAAATATTTTGGGCTTTTAGAATATATAGCTTCCATTACAACAATTTAACAGAGCCTTTGTCATACAAAAACTGCCACAGACAATACACAGATGATCATGGCTGTGTTTTGATAAAACTTTATTTACGGAAACAGATGGTCAACCTACAGGCCATAATTTGTTAAAGAATGAGAAAGTAGTATAATGAATGCCTGATAAATTATTGTGGTGAGCTCCATTGCCTTGGAAAATTGTAGATGTCACATTAAAGCTGGGTGAAAACTGAAAAGGTGTTATCATAACAATGTGGCATCCAGTGCCTCAGGTTGAAATTGACTTCTTTAAACAATTTCTCCCCTATGAGGGAAGCCTGAGTCAACCAGATGTCACATGTCTACATCTCTGTCAAACGCATTATGGTTGTGGCTGCCACGTTAAAGACCACTCAAGGCTGAAGCAGATGTTCTTGCCACCCAATATAGAGTAGTGGGCAAACTTTAAATATTGAAGTTTGCTTGGTTGAACCACAAGAACCTTGCTTACTGAGGTGGAATCACACATTTCACCATGCCCCCCACCTCTCCTTTCCCCCTGTGGCAGCTTCAATTTTGAAGGAGGTCTTCCTGTCTCAAAGTGATTTGCACCTTTCTAAGTATGCCGGGAAATTTGGGAGAAGTTAGGCATTCAACACTGTTAATGTGTTGGACTATTTATGGTCTGTTGCTAAAAGAGATAAGTTTTTTTTTCTTGTTTACATTTTATTAAAATGTTAGCCTTTCAAGGATCTATGCCTGAGGTGGTCTCTCAATTTTAAATCCTTACTTTGCATGTTTCAGGGGAAGGGTTTGTCTGTTGGTGCTACAATAACCATTAAAACACTAGTGTTCGCCGGGTGCAGTGGCTCATGCCTGTGATCCCAGGCCTTTGGGAGGCCAAGGTGGGTAGATCACGAGGTCAAAAAATCAAGACCATCCTGGCCAACATGGTGAAACCAAAACCCGGTCTCTACTAAAAATACAAAAATTAGCTGAGTGTGTTGGTGCACACCTGTAATCCCAACTACTTGGGAGGCTGAGGCAGGAGAAGAGCTTGAACCCAGGATGCGGAGGTTGCAGTGAGCCGAGATCCAGCCTGGCAACAGAGCAAGACTCCATCTCAAAAAATCCAACCGGCCGGGCACAGTGGCTCACGCCTGTAACCCCAGCACTTTGGGAGGCCGAGACAGGCGGATCAGGAGGTCAAGAGATCGAGACCATCCTGGCTAGCATGGTGAAACTCTGTCTCTACTAAAAATATAAAAAAATTAGCCAGGCGTGGTGGTGGGCGCCTGTAGTCCCAGTTACTTGGGAGGCTGAGGCAGGAGAATGGTGTGAACCCGGGAGGCAGAGCTTGCAGTGAGCCAAGATCACGCCACTGCACTCCAACCTGGGCAGCACAGCCAGACTCTGTCTAAAAAAAAAAAAAAAAAAAAAAACAAACAGACAAACAACAACAACAAAAATACTAGTGTCTTGGTTACCAACATTGTCAAATATACCCAGGCTTGCTGTACACTAGCTTCAGTTTATCACTTAGGTTTACTTCTTACACTTTTATTGATTGGATGGAAGATGGGTGACTGTTGGGGATATGCCTCAGTATTTCTTGTGAGTTTGGCTATGCCTGTAAAAGGATTTTGTTTTATTTAATTCAGTAATTCTGGGTATTTTATGTTAGAGGTAATATCAGAATATCTAATTGATTATATTATTTTTTAAAAGCCATTCTCATCTTCTATAT
Organism: Papio anubis; assembly: GCF_008728515.1. Taxonomy (NCBI): domain Eukaryota; kingdom Metazoa; phylum Chordata; class Mammalia; order Primates; family Cercopithecidae; genus Papio; species Papio anubis. The sequence goes on from NC_044980.1 coordinate 79,119,580, forward strand.
TATTAACAGCTTGGTGATCTGGAGTGATACAGATTGTGATAATACATGGTAAATTCTTCGTTAATTTCTTTGGTTTTTCTTCATTGTTTATTTTCTTTTCCTTAAAAGCTGGCTTCCTTATACCAGAAACAAAAGCTTGTTATATATGCTGCACAGATACATGCATGATGTACCTTTTAACAGTGCTCTATTATTTGGGTAGAAGTCAAGAGAAGCAAGTTGAAACATAGACTTTTGGTAAAAATTAAACATCCCTGCCTCCCTGAAGAAAAGAATAAACAATGTATACACTATTTTCAGGCTCACCTAGATATATACTGCTATATAAGAATGCTCAAGACTGGTCATTGATATTAAAATTAGGCAATTTACAGTAGTAATAGCCACATTACCTTCTGTGAGGTAAAATTCATATTGTCGAATGCATGACTTTCTTCTGCAGTGCATTATAGTCATATATTTTATGATCTCACTGACCCACTCCTTCAATGGCTGTGGTAGAATCTGAGTGACATGCACAAATAGATCAATTTCTCAATCTGATTATTAAATATTCTTCTACTTTACCAGATTTTTGGTGACTATTTTACTGATTACTAAATATCTTCTGATTCTGGGCATATTAAACAGATGATCAACTCACATAATTTTTGCAAAATGTCTTGGTCGCTTATCTTCCAGCATTGTTTCTTCTAAGTCTTGGATAGTGTGCCAAAACATAATTAGTATAGACCCTTAACTCAGGCTTATCTGCCTTTAAAGACATTGTGAAAAATAAAGTCTATTGCTTGAAGGTCTGCCTACAAGAAGCATGCTTTTCTCCCTTCTGTTTAAGGAGGATACTTGAATTCTATAGCAGATTTCTACATGGCTGATGCAAGATCATTCATTAAAAAATTAGCAAATATTGTCATTATGAAAATATAGATATCCTACTCATTCAACTTCTGTGTGTATTAAAAATTTATTTTGTCTGATCTGGTAGATTTTAAGTTCAATTAATGACATAGTGTTACACAAAAGACTGACTTTATACCTAAATTATAAGGTAACTCGCAGACCACTGTTGGTTTGATTATCATCTAGTGTCCCATGGTTTTATTCTCTACTAAGACCCAATAGAAATCCAAAAGTTGTTTCTCAAAAAGAGAACTGATACTTTCCAAAGAAGAAATGTCTTTACTCTAAAACTTTAAGAATGTAAGTTTTCTATTAGTGTGTTTTATAATCTCCACTACAACATCCCAGTTTCCCATGAACATTCAAATATCATTGACTCCAGAGATTCAAAATGTCCAAGTGACAGAACTGCTTTACTTCTAGATTAGAAGTGTAAATATTTTTTTATTTTCCCTTGGATCTGTTAAATGTTGGCAAATTTATATCACCCAGGAGATGAGTCAGAGTAGTACAAATAACTATGAGAATACTAAAGACTGTGCCACCTTCTTGGTGGTAGAGGACACAGTTTCTAATAACTTTCACTTTGAGGGGATAGAAGGACATGACCCAAACCACCAAAATGCATAATCATTATTGAGATCTCATGACACTACATTTTCATGGAATTTATCTCACACGTTCTGGCATGCATGTAGCTCATCAAGGTGTAGAGTTACCTAACATTGCTTGTTTCCCAGGCCAGTGAATATAATACCATTATTATAAAAAATTAGTATTAGACCCTATAGATGATGATGGTGAGATGGTCAATTTTTCTGATAGATTTAATTATAGTACCGGTACTTGGCTAGAAAACATATATACCCCAAGAGGCAAGATGGTCAATTTTAAGCTAAAGCCCTGTCAGATAAAAGTCTTTCTTGTGTTGAAAAATAAAATACATTACCAAGACAAATACCTGGAGAGCAGATACCAGAATATCCACTTTCTTTAGTAAAGAATGCACACCTAGAACAGTCTTTGCAAACGTACTATACTCATCCATAAATTTTTAACCTTGTAAGGTATTTTCCTCATAATCTTGTAAGGTATAATATATTGCCAAAAATTTTAGTTGTTATCATCAGGAGAAATAGACAGCAAAATCTTTGAGAGAAACTCCATCTTTCTGGCCAATCTACCACTTTTGATTACTGTTCAGTAGTCTCAGGCAGTAGAAATGTAATGAAGACTTTGAGAAAACAACCATCATTCAAGTTACCACCCAATCCTAGACTTAACCTCTGTGGCATGAGTGTAGGATAGACCCAAAGCAGCATGACAAGGCCTTCAAAATTGAATTGGCATTAGAACAAACACCTTCAAAAGTTCAGACCATACTTGTAGCATGAACTACATCACTTTTCTGTTCTGCTAAGAGACCCATAGCAACATTCTCATGAGGATTTATATGGGACCCAGAATTTATGCGACATATTTTTTAAATGCTCAGTATACAATTCAAAACTACTTGACATATAAAGAACCAGAAACATGTGACCAATTCTCCAAGGAAAAAGCTAATACATAGATACCAATTATGAGATAATTCAGATGTTGGGATTATCCAAGACATTAGAGCAGCTATTGAAGCAGGATATTTCCCTGACCCTTTCGCGGGACTCACAACAGGGATGCCTCCTTTACTCAGCCTGCTGCTCTCAACTCCTCACAGGAGGGAGCATGCAAGCAAACTAGGCAGGAACTGGGGAGCATGAGCACTAAACAGGATGGCTGCTTTAGCACCAGAAGAAGCAAACTCCATCCAGGCAGACCCTGTTGCAGCATCTGTAGGGGGTACCCGTAACCCCCAAAGCCCCAGAGGGCATGTTTTAGCTCTGCCATCTGTGGGTGGCTTAAATGTTAAAAGCTCAGTGGGGCCTTTGCCTCGTGGAATGGGGCAGCTGCCCTCTGCCAACGAGGGCAAAGGGCTAGTGTGACAGCATTTTGTATTCTCACTCATGGCTCTCAAGTTCTTGTCTAGTGTTTGGAAAAATGAAGTTGCATGAATGAATTGAAGAATGGTAAATGTGAGGGATTTTTTTTTGCCAATGAAAGTGGCCCTCAGTGGGAAGGACAGCTGAAAAGGGGAGTGGAACATTAGGTAATCCTCCCCCGAAGTCTGGCATTGGAACAAACACCTTCAAAAATTCAGACCATACTTGTAGCATGAACTACACCAATCCAGCCAGATTCCTCTCCAAAGTTATGCCATCAATCATCCCATAAAGTCAAGCCACTTGTCTTCAATGTTCAGCTGCTGCTTCTCTCTGCCAGCTGAGTCTGGAGTCTTTATAGGCACAGGATGGGACTGGGCGGAACCATAGGTGGCTTAGGGAAAAGCAACATTCAAGAGGGAAAACAGGGATATAAGTTCTCACTTTGGCCTGTAGTTTCAGGCTTTTCGACTTGAGAATAGGGTTTTCGCTGGGACCCACTCTTTTCTGCCTAGAATTTCTCTGCCTCCTGTTCACATCACTATTATAACTGTGTTCTACGAAGTAAAGTTTACCATGTTGAAATCAATGGAAAGAGACAAGTTCTTAGCTCAGAAATAGAAACCATAAGAAAGAAACATGAATATTAGAACTGAAAAATACGATATTTGAAACTTTGAAGAATCCAATGGATAAACTCAATTAGCAGAATGGAAATGACAGAAGGGTCATTTAGTAAACTTTAAAATATGCTATAACAATTATCTAACCTGAAGAACAAAGGGAAAAAAATATTTAAGAAATAAACAAAACCTTAGTTTCATGGATGCTTGTTAGAAGGCTTGGGATTCTAAGGTCAGAGCTTAAGGATCTCATTATTCACACTACAGCCAACAGCTGTGTATATTTGATTCACTTGTTTTTCAGTATATTTGATTAGCTTCTCCTTACCACCATATCCCACAGGAGTGATGCATATGGACCAGAGGGATACCTGCCTATACAGATGTTCACACTACAAGAAAGGAACTCTGAGTTTACGAGACCCACATCATTTTATAACAGATGATAAGCATTCCTACTCTCTAATCTGGAGAAAGACACTACTATTTTCCAAAGAAATTCACTACACTTTATTGAAAAGATAATCTGGAACGAAGACATTCAGTGCCTCTGGTCCCAAAGCACACACACAAACAAGAAAGCCATAGAGAATTGTCCTCTAACACATGAAAAAGAATATGCATGTAGAAGATGAAAGTAACCCTTTTTATATTTGAGGTCTGCTTGATACTGTCTCCCCCTCCAACTCATTTAGGGGCGTGTTTTATCAGAGTGCAGTTATTCAGGATGTAGGGTGCCTATATGTTACTTTTAAGTCAGTTACCAAAGTTACTTTTTCCCTTTTTATTTTTCCTGGTGTATATTAATTGAGTAAAAATTATGTTCTGAAGAATTAAACTATTGGTTAAGTGGTGTAAATAAATGAAATCAAATGATATATTTTCAATAATTTGACATCACTCTTTAGTCTTCAAAGCATAATTAGATAAGTTAAAAAAATCACGGATACTCAAGCTTCTTTTTGTTTCAGAGATAGGGGAATCATAGGGCTAAAGAGTTACTGCCATATTCTTATCTGAGATTTAATGTTTCAGAAATCCCAGGATTACCCATATGAATTAAAAAGTGTGTATTTGTAAATAAGTTTTGTCACAATGTATTTCTATTTTTTGTTTTGGTAAAAATAAGCCTCATGCTGTAATTAAATTCAAATATAAGTGGTATGTAGGGCATATCAGCATAGTCACATTGCTAAGGACCAATTTCACAGTTGGAATTAAATTTTTTTTAATGGTAATTAACCATACACATTATGACTATTACTTTTGAAAGTAAAATGTAGGTTTTCAGCAGGAAGACAAAATAATACTATTCATTAAAAAAGTTCCTTTTTAGAAAATAAACTAATAATTATTTATTAAGTTTGGATAAAGTTCACTACCTTTTACTATTAATATATTGAATCAGGTAACTATATCCCAAAACATAGTTTCCTTTAATTCAGTTGATTATTCAGTTGATTTTTTCTTTTCACTCAATTATTATTTCTGGAATAAAATATATCCAGTATTAGTATAGCACATTTCAGTATTCTTATTTCTAACTACCACACACATAAAACAAAACTTTTGAGATGTCTTTTAAGTTTTAAGTAATTATTGTGTTTTCATGCAGGAGGCAGGCAATAAAAGCTTATCTTCCTCCCTGGAGTTCAGAAACAAATAAGGATCAAGATAACAGAGAGATGAAGATGAAATTTTAGATTTAAGGATAAAGTTTATTAGAGAATAGGGCTTTAAATGTATGAGAAATAAAGCTTTTAATAGTAGAGAGGTGCTTTCCTAGTCACTAGAGCAATTGAACAACTGCAGAATATTTGAAGAGGCAGAAAAACTTTCTTGTCACTCTTAACCATATACAGAGAGTTACCAGAATGTCCACGTTGTGGGTCAGCACATCTGAAAAGAGGAAGTACAGAGAAAGCTGAACGAAGCATCATCAGTCCCTTATTACAATTCCACCATAGGGGAGGAGTAAATGGGCAGTGAAAGACACAATTACATTGGAGTTCTCTTATCGAAAGATGAGGTTAGAGGAAAGGAGGTGCGTCTAACAAGAAGGTTGCTTAAGATTTATGTTGATATGAAAGAAAACTAGATAAGATGTCAAAAAAATCCCTTGTATTTACACATTAGTTTTGTAATTAATTAAATCTGTGGCTTTGCCAAATCATAACTATTTGTGGTAGCTGTTCATTTATAAAACAGATGTTACAATGCAGGCAGCACTACCAATTAATTATAACACATGTCCTACTGGGTTATTAATAAAATAAAGTTATATATGTTCACATGCAAGAATAATGTGTTTGCTTCTTGCCTATCTTATTTTTGTCAAACATCCAAGCTGCCAATATTTTACAAAAATTATTATACTGAAATTAAAAATAAACTAAGAAGTGAGACAGCAGAGTGAAACATTTGTGATTCAAAGCAATTATAGATGATGCATTTGAAGGGAGTGTTGAGACTTCAGTATTGTATTTCATTGATTTCCTGATATTAAGAGTAATGATTCTGACTGGTATATAATTTTTCCATAAGAAAATTAGGTTTACTACATCTCACTATAATCATTGAAAACATGAGATTCTACAATTGAAATAGACATATAGGGTGGCCTTATGTAGGGAAAACCTCTTACTCATTTCAGCTTAATTACTGCAAATAAGGAATTCTCTCTCTTTTCTCTATCTGGTTAGGAAATATGGAAGGAAAAAAAAAAAACTTCTCTCTCCTTTTGTTATTTGTTCTTTTCTGAGGGAGAAGGGAAATGTTACTCATCAAAAAAAGCGACAGATATTGAGCTGTCTTGGTTTAAAGCCTGTCCTCAAAGTCTGGCAAGGATTTGATGGCAGGAGGTTTATTTGACAGGTGATCCCAGGACATAAAAGTTAGATTAGTAAGAAAGGTAACACAGGGAAAGATAAAAGCTAATAAGGTTTATTTTAATGAGCTGGTTACTGCTGTGGTGAACTGAGCATTCAACTTGCTGAGGGATCCTGAAGACTCTTGAAGAATGCACTTCAGAACTGTCCTAATAGAGGATAAAGAGGATGGCATTTATCATTTAGAAGACTTCTTCACATAATCCTAGGCTGAGCTTCATATATTCCTGGGACAGAAAAGCAGAGCTCTCCAAAACACCCTTTTGATATTGGATGCTGGCTATAAGTGTGGATATGTCAACCATATCTGCACTGAAATTAGGCCATAGGAACATGCTCCAGGGCGTTGTAAGTTTTTTTTCTATTGGGCATCATTATTACAAGAAATCCAAGTAACCATTTTATTAAATGTCAGGACTGATTATCTTTGCTTTCTCTTTGTTCCATGTTTTCTTCCTGTGTTCCAATCTTAACATTAATTCTGGGTGGTTATTGGCGAATAGAGGATTAGGGGGAGGCCTATGTCTAAGCCAGGCTCTCCAATACAATTTCATTAAATGTCTGAGTTTGGGAAATTGTCAGTAAATTTACTAGTCATTAATAAAGATGGTACTTTGTATCCCATTACTCATCTGTGTGTTTTCTGTCTATGTCAGTAATCTAGAAATGAGAAAGAGTGAAACTTACATTCTTAAGATCACCAAAATGATTATACTTTGGCTGCAAAGCAGAAAATCTCAAGCTCTTCATTCCCCACATTTGCTAAACTCCATCATTTAGTAAATTTGCTATGTTGGAGAATTGCCTGATTTGAACTTTAGTTTTGATTAATTTATATGCTTATATTCTGTTATATAGTAATCTAAAAATATAATACAAATATGAGGTACACAATAACTTACAGATGAACCAGGTTTATGATGAGGTAAGATTGTGATGAAGTTGCACAAAATTGTGGCTTAGAAACAATATAATGCTATCACTGTAATATAAATGTCAGCACGTCAGTAGTCCAGGGCTGGTATGGCAACTGTGATCCGTAAAGACTTCTCAAGTTCCCTCTCTTGCTTCTTGCATTATACTGGACTTTCATTTCTAAGATCACTGTATGGGCTAAGACAACTCCTCCAAACTGAGTCTTCATAAACATACTCTATGCAACAGAGAGGAGAAGAGATAAAGAAGTAGGGTTAAAGGCTTATGCTAGCCATTGTATAAGAAGGAGTCACACAATAATCACGTTTGTATCTCAATGTTTGATGGTTTGTCACTCGGTCATATCATAGCTGTCAATGAGGCTAGGAAATGTAGATTTCCTTTGGGGAGTAATGTTGTCTGTGAGTATTTCAGAGTACTGTTAATATGGAGAAAGAAAGACGGTTGTTGGGGTTCCACTATGAATCTGATAGTACTGATAGGAGGAATAAATGGGAAAAAGGTTATTAATATATTTTGCGTGTGACCTGTCAAAACAGCAACAATTCAGTATAGTATGTTTTAAGTCATTATCTCTATCATCATAATCATCAGCAGCATTATTATTTGCTCATTAATTATTAAAAGGTTTTTTCATGTAATTCTGTGTAAATAAGCTAGCATATTTATCAGTGTGTGTATTTTCTTCTGTACTGTCCCTCCATCAAGATTCTTTCAAATATATCTATCACTATGGAAAACATGATTTTACTGGTTTTTACATTACCATTGCAGATAAGGAACTGAATTATACTGAAATGGGATAATCACATTAATTTAAGAGTCTTCTTACCTATGGCACATTGTTATTAAAGAAAATCGCAAAAAAAAAAATTTGTTAAGTAGTTCATGCATTCAATCTCACTATTTTTATTTGCTTACTTACATATATGTGAGTATATATACATATACATCCTGTATTATTTAATTCCTAAAGACTAGCTAAGATGTTAAATATTCTGTTAGCTTTCCCTTCTTTGTATAAAATTCTCATTAACCTTGTTAAACTAATCTATATTTTAGAAATATGAATATTATTGTTCTGGTCAGATTCATTACTACATAGTTTAAAATGTTTATCAATTCATAATTTTTCTTTTTTATGAGATTAATTATATCATCATAACACTTTGTTTAAACCTTTAAAATGTTTTCTATATTGCTTCAGAAGTAAGTGTCCTATTCTCCAAACTTGATGTGTAATTTAATTCATTATGATAGCAATTACCCACATATCTGAAGTTTCAAGTATAGGTAACCAGTATTAACAGCCTGGGCCCTACTAAGCTCTAAAATGTTAAAAAAGAAAAATATAAATTTATCTCAAACACCTGAGATTGACATTAAAATGACCTGATGTGGTAAAAATACTTTGAAAAAGATCTTTGAGTTCTAGTCTTTTGGGGCTTTGAACTGTATTTCTTAAATTCTCTTTACCTTTATACCCTTTTAATAATCATAATAAATTGTAAAATAGCTAAAGGCTTTGCAAAAACCTTGAATTACTTTTTTTTTTAATGCAGAGCAACACTTTTATCAGACTAATAGCAGTTGGAATCATAATCATAAGTAGTCTGTGATTAATAATTTAAACTGAAAACTAGTCATTTTAGTCTGAACTTGAAAAATTCAAGGAGTCTATGTGTTTGGGAAAAAGAGAGGGTTCTGTTGCCAGTTTCTATAAACAAAACTTTGTAAACCAAAAGAAAACAAACAAACAAAAACCCAAATACAAAACTGAAAGCCATTGAAACATTTATTTTATGTACTGTTAATTCATGAGCTTCCCATCCTTTCACATAATCATCAAAGATATGTTTATAGGCTGTTATATGCATACATAAAAAATTCCTGTACTACCATCACTATTTTCTTTTTAACGGATTTTATTAATATAACTATTAAGCTAAATTTACCTTTATAATAGCTGTGGAATGTGAAATATGTTAGCGGCAACGGCTCTGGGTGTCTGGGTGTTGCAGATTCTGCAAACCCTAGAGGCAGCTTGGTTTCTGACATCTGGATAGATCTCAAGAAACATGTCAAACTCTACCCCTCCTCACAAGGTTAAAACATACAATGTTGTAGTCATTAATTTCTTTCTATACATCAGACATGGTGCTAAGGGTTATGCAGAATGGTTCTCAATTCAGTGTGTGTGACTTACTCAATCTTTCTTCCCTTTTCAGCCAATTGCCAAAAGGAGTTACCTTCACTGGTAAGCCTTTTATATCTGCCCAATCACACCTAGCTCATTGCAATCTAGCTGCCAACTAAAGCACAAAACAATTTTTTGTTAAAGTTGCAATAAAACCGTAGATGCCAAATTAAACGGAGAAAATGTTGGTCTTTTATTGGATTTCTCTGATGCATATGACAATATTAATCACTTACACATACTTATATTCTATATGTTCCTGGTTTTCCTAAACCCTCTTGGATATCTTTGCACTTTTTATGCATATTTTGTCTATTAGATTCCTAATGCTCTTTTGAATAAAATATTTATTTATTCAGAAATAAATGTTAAATATTCTGGATAGTAAATTTATCCATTTTTTATTCTACATGTATGGCTTGAATCACTTCATCTAGTCTTGTAATTTTAATTATTTCTCATATAATTATTATTTCTAAATTTATGGTCTTAAATCACAACTCTTTTGAGTTTTAGAATGGTGTATCTAACTCTCTCCTATTTATCAAAGGCATCTCCCTAAATACTGAATATACTGGCTAAAAATAAAAACACCACTAGTACCAAGTATTGGTAGATGAGGAGAAAATGTGACTCTCATATTCTGCTGGTGGTAATGTAAAACACTACAAGCATTTTGGAAACTTTTTGCCAGTTGATCATAAATTTAAACATACATGAATAAAAAAAAAATTTGGAAATTACTATCCTAAGTATTTACCCAAGACCTTGTGTCCACTCAATGATTTATACATGGATATGCAGAGCAGCTTTACCTGTAATAGCCAAAACCTGGAAATAATTCAATTACCCCTCAATAGGTATATTGATAAACAATTTGTGACTCCACTTCATACAATGGAATACTATTCGGAAATGAAGAAGGAACATGCAATTGATGCCTTGAAAAATATGAATGAATATTGACATGCTAAAGACAAAAAGGTATGCACAAATAGTGCATACTGTATGATTCTATTTTAAAACAATTTAGAAAATATCTATAATCTATACTGGCAAAATGCAGGTCAGTGGCTACAGGAGACTGGATGTCTGAGAAAACTGACTGCAAACATTCAAGAAGGAATATTTGGGGTCACAGAAATCTTCTGTATCTTGATTGTGGTGTTGGTTAGATAGATGCAAATGCGTGTTGAAACACATGGAACTCTGTATTTACAATAGTTAAATTGTATTAGCTGTTCTTAAGTTTTAACTAAGATTATTTAAAAATTGAATTCTTTGGCATTGCATCTCCTCCTGTCCCATCTCTGCTCCCCTCCCACCAAAATATTCTTATTTTTCCTATATCAGCTTGGTAATAAGCCCACAATATACCAAATCATCCAAGATAAAAGTTTGTAATTCATTCATCCCTGTCTTAGTCAGTTAGGGCTGTTGTAACAAATATACCATATGCTGGGTGGCTTAATTACAAATATTTATTTTTCATGATTCTATAAACTGGGAAGCCCAGCATCCAGATTCTAGAAGATTCAGTGTCTGGTTGGAGGGCCACTTCCTTGTTTACAGACAGCTGTCTTTCTTGTTGTATCCTCACATGGTAGAAAGTAGAGAGGAAACACTCATGCTTCTTACAAGGGAGCTAATTCTATTTGTGACAGCTCCAACTTCATGACATAATTACCTCCCAAAGGCCCACCTCCCAGTACCATCACATCCTTTCAATATATGAATTTTGGGTGGACACAAACATTGAGTCCATAACAACCTCTAATTTCATACTTTCCTTCATTCCAGGCCCAATTGCCAAACTCTTCTCTCTATATCATCTATTGTTCAGATGTGCCAGACCCTATGTCTTCCCTCCCTTTCTTCTAATAATCCTCCCCCTTTGTGGTTAACACAGCTGGTTTACATGGAACTGACCCTCACCAACTACCAACCAGATTCAGTTAGGACCTATTATAATGCTTTACCAAACTGGCTAGATAATTTGGTTTTAGGTAGGGAAATGTAAATCCATTTACTACTTCTTCCCGGATTTTAGTGAAACTAGTCAAAAGAAGCATTACCTTTCCACTAGTGCGATCATCAAATATGGTAAAAAACTCTATAACTTATGGGTAATATTAAGGGCCAATAAATAAAATATAATTTCCTCCCTCATAGTCCATAACTAAATGAGAAACAAGACATATGAGACATTGAAGGAGAGATCTATATTTCAAATTTATTACTGATATACCTATTTGGAGAATGTCACTTTTGTATTGCAGCCAAATAGGCTTACTAGGACTGTCTCACAACAAGACGGTTTACCTGTTTAGTCATTGGCACCCACGTACAACTAAACTGCAGGCCTCTTGTATGAGAGTTGGCTCTGTGACAAAATGACCAAACAAGAAAGAAAACTAGAATGAACCTTTTCTGTGGCAGACAGATATGAAAGAGAGAGGTTACTGATTTAGGCATGTATAATTTCTTCTTCCTGAGGGATTTATTAGGTAAGTCCCTTCTCCTCTGGGGACAAAGTTAATATGGCTTGGAAATATTCAGAAAGTATTCCTCCCCTACAACACCATGCTGGAGATTAGAGAAGACATTTCCTTTGCTATATGGAAATATAAAGTATGAGGATTAAGTGCCGTATCCTAAAATAGTTTTCTCGGACCTTTCCTCTAGCATACATGACAGAGGAAGAGTCCACATCGGAATGAAGCCAACACAGAGAAAAGATTAGTAGGACAATTGAGAAAAAAAAAAAAAAAAACGAAGATATTGTTTGAACACCTGAATTCAGACTGGCGAGTCCTTTACGTCACTGTTCCCTGGCTCCATAACGAGGGTGATGACCTTTATTGCTGTAAACAGAGAAGGAGATATGGCTGCAGATCTTATGCAGAAGGGTCTGGCTGATTTTCTTCTAATACACAACCTCAATTATTGGCCCAAATGCTTGTGCAGTCTTCTGTATGCATGAGGCTTTACGTTCATCGACGAGTGCCAACTTGAAGTACTGCATGTTCAGCAACTTAATGAGTTACTCATGGCATCATCAAATTCAGAGCCAAGCTAGCTGTGAACTGTTGAGGGCCTTGTGATGATGTGCAAAGAGCTCACCTGTGAGGTGATAGCAGGGAAATTGTACAAATTGGATAACTGATTGATGGTTGAAGATAGCCTTCACTAAAGGCAAAAGATATCAGTTTTCTGTTCTTATTAATTATGTGAATCTTCTTATTCTAAATTTAATGTATAAGTTGATAGACAATTATTAGGTGCATGTTGGCACTGATGAATAGCAGCAAAATAAAAAAATCATACATGTCACTGAATTTTGAGAAACACTCACGGTGTAGCTAAGTACAATATCATCATGTATATTTTCTTCTGAAACTATCTACTCCCTTTTCCACATAAGACATTAATGTCACTACAAATAAGATAATTTTGGCTCTACTGCTTACATTCTAGGAAGTGTTGTTGAAATACTTTTAAACATAAAACCAGTTTAATAGTTTGCATTTTACATTGGCTTAAAACTAAATAATGCAAAGCCTAAGATATTGTTGACATATCCATGGGATGATTATGAATAAAATAGGACAACACACAGTTCACCAGAGTAAATATATGAATCCAGTTTTCAACTTTGTATTTTATTATATAAAAATTTGTAGAGTAATATTATCTTGTAAGGTCTTATGAGCATTAAATGGTAAATGAGCTAACATGAATATACTTATAGTAGTGTCAAAGAGATTACTATCACTACAAACTATTTTGTTAAAAAAAAACCAAGATGTTAAAATTTTTCCTTCTCTCAGACACATGCACAAAGCTCAGCTCAGTATTTGTAAAGAGAAACTGATTATCATCTCAACTTTCAAAAATCTGTGTTTTTACCAGTAGAATAAAGATCAAATACCTTAACTGCAAGACTGTATGCAAGTAGCCTTTTAAAAATGTTTCTCCAAATCTATAGTGTATTTGAAAGAAACCCTCTAATCAACCCAAAAGAGTTGTCTATTTGTTTTTCACAAAATGTTTGCCAAACTTCTTTTCTCCCCACCGTTTAATTTGCCGGTTTCTTTTTGTGAGACACTCTCTAGTATCTTCTGCTGATAGAAATCCTACTCTTTTTTTTTTTTTTTTGAGACGGAGTCTCGCTGTGCTCCCAGGCTGGAGTGCAGTGGCGTGATCTCAGCTCACTGCAAGCTCCGCCTCCCGGGTTCACGCCATTCTCCCGCCTCAGCCTCCTGAGTAGCTGAGACTACAGGCGCCCGCCACCACGCCCGGCTAGTTTTTTGTATTTTTAGTAGAGATGGGGTTTCACCGTGTTAGCCAGGATGGTCTCGATCTCCTGACCTCGTGATCCACCCGCCTCGGCCTCCCAAAAATCCAAAACTTTAATTCTAACATTCTTCATGAATAATATTTTGATTGACTAAAACTTGGGTGATCACACAATACTTTAGATCAGCTATGTTCATGTATGCCTTTTCTCTCTAAGCAGTGAATCATGTTTTTTACAAGATTAGGGTGTATTCTTCACATTACGTCATGTATTCAAGACTAAATTAGTGTCCCGTGTTGCACAATTTACAAAGGACTGTTGATTACCATACTACTGCAGATACTCAACATTTTACATCTTCAGGACTTTCATGGCCGCAGTGTGCATAATTCAGTTCAGGTGAAAAAAAAAAAAAAGATTTTCTGTCAATATTGTATTTAGTATGAGATTTATCAAGTATGACTTAAAATAGATGTTAACAAGATTTAGAGTACAAAAATTAAGGACAAATAGAATAAGTAATGTAACAACGCTTCTAAATCTTCATCTTGTACAGAGAAGAAACATACCAAATAAAGATCAGCCTGGATATTTGATCTATGATTTATAGATATATGTAAAATCATATGCCCAGTACTTAGAGAACACTTGTTATTTCAGATAAAAATGGAGTAGTACTAACAACTTACCACATACTGTGTTAGGTCACTAAGCACATTTCAATGCAAGCAAAAAATCACTGTGTAGTCATATAAGCTGATCAGAAATGAATCTGATCAGAAAGCTATGCCTCTCTTCGGGATAAACGTTGAGTGTGGTAACGACAGGGATAGCACTGAAAATCAATGGATAAAGAGTTGACTCTTTACTAAATGGTACTGGAAAAAGTAGATGCCATATGGAAATAAATAGATCCCCCATCTCATTCTAAAACTAAAGTCCATATGAATTCAAGCTGAAAATATGAAAACAAACTTTCACAACTCCTAAGAATATTGAGGACAATAGATTTCCAGCCCTTAGTAATGGATTTCTTAACCAAGGACTAAATTTGTATAAATAAGAAAAAAGATGTATTTCAGAATATTAATAATAAAGTTTTGTCTTGAATTAAAGAGAATGTTAATTCGATGGATCCCTATGTTAAATTTATTTAAATTAATTTATTGAAAATTAAACAAACAAGCTCCACAAATCAGTGAATAGAGACAAAGAACTAAAAGGAACATGAATGAAAGATACACAAGCAAATCATAGAAGCAGAAACTATAACAGCCTATGTACACATTTATGGTTATGTGTCACTTGTCACTTAACAACGGGGACATGTTCTGAGGGAGTTGGTCCCCAAGTATTTTTTGTTGTTGTATAAGCATCATTGAATGTACTTATGCAAACTTAGATGGTATAGCCTGCTACCCACCTAGACTATACGGTATAGCCTATTTCTCCTAGGCTACAAACCTGAACAGCATTTTACTGTACTGAATACTGTAGGCAATGTAACGCAATGGTAAATTTTTGTGTATCTAGATCTAACTAAACACAGAAAAGGCACAGTAAAAATATGTTATAGTGAATAAAAATGGTACACCTGTATAAGGCACGCATCATAAATGAAGCTTGCAGGACTGGAAATTACTATGGATGTGTCAGTGAGTAAGTGGTGAATGAATGTTGAGGCCTAGAACATTAGTGTACACTACTGTAGATTTTATAAACTATACACTGATGCTACACTAAATTTATAAAAATATTTTTCTTTTTCAATAGCAAATTAACCTTAGCCTACTATAGTATTTTTACTCTATAAACTTAATTTTTTAACTTTTGACACATATAGAATAACACAGTTTAAGATGTACCCTGTGTAGCTGTACAAAAATATTTTCTCTATGTTTGTTCTATAAGCATTTTTTCTATTTTAAAAAGTTTAAACTAGTTTTCACCATTTAAAATTATGTATTAACAACTAAAACACAAAGTCATACATTAGCCTAGGACTACACAAGGTCAGGATCACTAATATTTATATCTTACACTTCCACATCTTGTCTCACTGGAAGGTCTTCAGGGACAATAACGTGCATGGAGCTGTCATCTGCTATGATAACCAAGTCTTCTGAAATATCTCATGAAAGACCTGCCTGAGGCTGTTTTACGGTCAACTTAAAATATATATATTTAAGTACCAGTGTCTCTAAAATAAAAATAAAAATTATAGTAAATACATAAGCAGTTACATAGTTGTTTATTATCAGGTATTAAGTACTACACGTAACTGATTGTGCTATACTTTTTTTCCGACTGGCAACAGAGTAGTTTTGTTTACGCCAGCATCAACACAAACACATGAGTAATGTATTGTGCTATGCTGTTACAATGGCTATGAAATCACTTAGGCAATAGGAATTATTCAACTGCATTATAGTTTTATGGGACCATCATCATATATGAGGTTCATTGTTGACAAAATCATCATTATGTGGTGCATGACTGTATATATATTTTATATCTATATATTATATATAAATGCATAAAATCTGTTCAAAATGAATTTTAATAAGTATAAGAAGAATGTAACTAATACATTTTCATTTCACACCTATCAGACTAACAAAGTGCAAAGTTCATAATATTAGCTATTAATGAGGATGTAAGGAAATTAAATTCCTTATGCAATATATGCGGACATGGAAATTGGAATATTTGGAAAGACAATATTAGAAGAGTAGAATATTTTGTGTATTCCTGAAATTTTAATAATGTAAATATTCATACATGTATATAGGACACAAATACAAATCTTTTATTGCAGCATTGTGTAGAATGGCAACAACATGGAAAAAAATTTAAGTATTTTTCAATAAAGTAATTTAAAAACTCTGGTATATTCATATAGTAGTACTCTAAAAAACAGTTAGCAAGAATGAACTACATCCTTTTAGTTTCAAGATGGCCAATCTCAAAAGCATAATGCTGAATGAAAATAGAAAATTGCAAAAGTATATTTACAGTATGATATCAATTGTGTAAATTTTATTTTGTTTTATTTTATTTTATTTTATTTCATTTCATCTCATTTTCTGAGACAGGGTCTTTCTGTTTTGCCTCAGCTGGAGTGCAGTGGAATGGCAATCATTGCTCTCTGCAGTCTCAACCTCCTGGGCTCAAGCAACCCTCTTGTCTTAGCCTTGTGAGTAGCTGGAGCTACAAGCGTGTGCCTCTGCACATGGCTAATTTTTGTATTTTTTGTAGAGATGGGGGTCTCACCATGTTGCCCAGGCTGAGAACAGTGTAAATTTTATAAACACACAGACTAGCACTATGTATTTTATAGGATATAAATAGAGAAATAAATATATAATCATATATAGAGAGAATAAACAACTTCAAGTTTAAGCAAAGAAGAAAAGAGTGAGATAAGGGAGATGCTTTAACTAGTTTTATAATATTGTATTCAAAAATATTTTGAGGTGTCTGTAATCACAGCACTTTAGGAGGCCAAGATGGGCAGATCACCTGAAGTCAGAAGTTTGAGACCAGCCTGTCCAACATGGCAAAACCCCATCTCTACTAAAAATACAAAAATTAGCCGGGCGTGGTAGCACACACCTGTAATCCTAGCTACTCGGGAGGCTGAGGCAGGAGAATCACTTGAACCTGGGAGACGGAGGTTGCAGTGAGCCAAAATTGCACCACTGCACTCCAGCCTGGGTGACAGAGCAAGACTCCATCTCAAAAAAATAAAAATTAAAATATTATGAGGCAAATATGACATAAAAACATTTTACATCTGAGTACAGTGTACATGAGGTTTATTACATATTTAAAAGAAATAAAATTCAAAAATAATTTAATAATTTATGAATTTAGAAACTTACTAAGTTCAAAGACATCAATTTAGAATATTTCTTGTTTTTCCATTTATAATAATTCATAAAGATGCTACCACTGACACATTTAGTAAATACATTCAGGTTTCCTGTGATACTAAATCTTTTAAACTTTATAGAGAGGAAAACATAAATAATTGTTGCTCTTTTATGCTTAATAATATTATAGTAGATTTCTATGTTAGATACACCTCTTAGAAAGTTCGTATGACCAGAAATATTCTTTGATTAGTAGAATGGTTAGTTCCAGGGAGTAGTGGCCTATGTTATATATTATCCTAGATTTATTTTTTCTTTTCTAGGAAAATGTCTACAATATCTGATTTTATTCTATTCAATAATACATAACAATTACTATTTTGCATTTACCTGGAAAGATGAGGCACATTTTACTTATCATTTTTCCTTGGAAAGCATAGAAGAGCTATACATTTATAAAATGGAATTCATACATCATAATTTTATAAAATATAAGTGAGGCTAAAATTGACCAAATATAGTGATATGGTTTGGCTGTGTCCCCACCCAAATCTCATCTTGAATTGTAACTCCCACAATTCACACGTGTCATGGGAGGAACCCGGTGGGAGGTGATTGAATTATAGAGATAGTCTTTGCTGCACTATTCTCGTGATAGTGAATGAGTCTCTCAGGAGATCTGAAGTTAAAACCAACAGGGAGTTTCCCTGCACAAGCTCTCTTCTCTTGTCTACCACCACATGAGATGTGCCTTTCACCTTCCGCCATGATTGTGAGGTCTC
The DNA here is from genome assembly GCF_008728515.1 of Papio anubis. Taxonomy (NCBI): domain Eukaryota; kingdom Metazoa; phylum Chordata; class Mammalia; order Primates; family Cercopithecidae; genus Papio; species Papio anubis. Next base: position 79,138,060 of record NC_044980.1, read on the forward strand.
CCCAGCCATGTGGAACTGTAAGTTCATTAAACCTCTTTTGCTTCCCAGTCTTGGGTATGTCTTTATCAGCAGCGTGAAAACGGACTAATACTTATAGTTCATTTTGTTGAGACTAAGCACACAGCATTTATCTAACAAATACTTCAAAACTGCCTCTTATACTTCAGAATGAGTTCTAAGCACCTTATAAATGTGAGCTCATATACCCTTATGCCAATCCTATGAGGTAGACACTAAGATTACCCTCATTTGAAATCTAAGGCACTGCAATTTTGTTTAATATCACATAACCTGTAGATGATAGAGTCAGCCCATGAACTTGGCTCTAAACATGCTGCTTCTAACTACTCTGTTATGTTCTAAAAATTGGGGCATCTGTATGCATTGGTGTCAATCTGAAATTTAATTGAATATATGATTTTTGATAACCTGATTGGTATGATTTTTGGTAACCAGATTGGTCTTCTTGGAAATACACCTGGGCTTGTTGGAATACACATGGTCCAATCTAGGTATTGTAATAATCATGCTAACATACTGAAACAAAAAATTCAGTTACTCATTGCAAAGGTTCCCACTAACAGAGTAATTTTCCTTTCTGCTAAAGAAGATGCAGCCCTAATATAAGAAACTTCTAAATATAACAGCACAAGATCTGCAATGAGCCAACTTTGTCTGCAACGGAAATAGCCCACAGTCCTTAATTAAAGCAAAAATTAACCAAGTTCAACAGTGAAGACAGATCACCTTTTGTTAGATGTTTGAAAAGATGACAACACTGCCTTCTCATGTCAAGTTCAGTCATGATGTGTTTTGCTTCTTTAGCAGAGTTGACTCAATGTGGAAGACCTAAGTAGCAGGTTCTTCAAGTTGTCATCGCAGCAGTAATCTCACTGGGAGTCCTGTTCTCTATTACAAGCCTAATTTGGCATATTGATTAATTTAATTTAATTCAGTAATAATTACATGGGCCACCTACACTATACGAGGTGCTGAGGTAGATGCTTTGGGAAACACAAGATTTATCTTGCTCTCAAGAGCCCACATTCGAGGGCACATCTTATTTGACCACATTTACTGTCTTAGATTGTGACTGTGATATGTCTTTACTCCAACTTGCCCAGTCAGGTTCTTCAAAGCACAGCATTGGGGCTCAATAGTTTTGTGTGTACCAATCTATGTTTTTGTTTGTTTGTTTTTGTCAGTAATAAGCCTTAAAAAAAAATCTGAAGTCTAAAAAAAAATATTTTTGCTAGAATCTTTACATTTTTCATATTCTAAATGGCGTGTGTAATAGTGAATCCAGTAATTCTAAAGTTTTGGGGATAGGGTGTTTAATTGTTCAAGGAATCATACTTTATTTGCATTTCAAACATATACTCTGTAAGTATAGGTGTAGATGGAGGAATCAGAAGAGTCAGAGGATTGGAAGATGATGAAGAAGCTGTTTATAACACACCGGGAGAAATGGACTGTACATTTACAATGTATTATAGAATGGCAACCAATATCAAATTACAAAAATCTCTTGGAAAATATTTATTAAAATATCTATTTAAAATAATATCATAATTAGTGTCTTAGTCAGCTTAGGTTGCCATAACAAAATACCATAGACTGAGTAGCTTAAACAATGAAAATTTACTTCTCACAGTTCTGGAGGCTGAAAAGTTTAAAATTAAAGTATCAGCATGGTCAGATTTTGGTGAGGACCTTCCTCCTGGTTTGCAGATGGCCACCTCTCCACACTGTGTCTCCACATGGTGGAGAAAGCGAACTCTGGTGTCTCCTCCTCTTATTATAAATCACCAAACTTATTTTATTAGGTCTCTGACCTTATGACCTCATTTAACTTTTAGCACCTCTTGCCAGCCCCTGTCTTCAAATACATTAGGGGTTAGGACTTCAACATATGAATGTGGGGGAAACACAAACATTTCTCTGTAACAATATATAAAAGGCTATTAACTGAAATAAAGATTCTTTGATCCCAGGAACTAAACAGTAATAGGCCACTGGAAAAATCAACTGAAAAAGTGCCAACTGATATGTATTGCATGTGACTCTCATTTTAGTGGCTATCTATATTCAGAGAAAGATCAGAAAGAGAAATTCCAATGACTGGGGCAACGGGGTCCTTTGAGATAACTTACATAGATAATAAAACTCTCTGAGGATGGTATAAAATCTGAATTTTGAACAGTCACTATGCTTTAGATGGGTTAATACGGGGAACAAGAATGTATTCCAAACCATCAATATCTTGAAATTTAGAATCGCTTTAAGACAATCCCATTGCCAAGGAGTGTAATTGAAAAACTTGAGCCGTAGATTGTTGAGGGGAATTACCAGATTTATCAGGATGGCAGATAAATGTCTAGGGAAATAGTGCTCAATGCAGCCTTATAAAGGTAGCAATAAAACATTAGTAGGAATTGGAGAATTGGAATACATAAAACTTCAGTCATCAAAAAAAAGTAGCAGAAAATAAGGCGAGCGGATTATCCTTTCACTCTCTCCCACTGTCTTTGTTATTTTTTTTCCCCATCACAGATTCATTTCGTTCTCTACCAAAGCTTACCTTTAGCTTGCTGCATTTAAACTATATTGCAGTTTGGTTCTATCAAGAATATTTGCATACCGTTGTACTATTTGAGAAGAAGGAGAAAGAAAATTAGCAGAAAAATGCTTTGTTGTTTCATGTTCTGCTTAATATGGCCTCAAATCAATATTTACTTTGAAAAATTGTAAATCACCTATGTCCAAACATATTATAAATCTCTAGCTTTCAGGGATACCTTTTTTAAATTCATATAAATAATTATTAATGCTTGTGGATGCAAATTAAGATCTTTATTCTGCTAGCCTGAAAGTCATTTGATTTCATTCTTTCCTATATGCACAGACAAATTTCACTCATGCTTATTTTCCACATAGTAGCCTAGCAACTGCAAATTTCAAGAACTTTTTATAATAGCATTCTCTGAATAATTTTAAAATGATGTCACCCTCTTAAATCCAAGAGAATACTGCTAGTTGGCCTTGCAAATGACCAAGGCCATCATTCTTACTTGTTAGAAATTTAGCTTGGTAATATTTCTATGTGTCAAGAAGTTCAGTTTGATGTCCCCAAATACCAAACCTCCACTTATAAAAAATATTCAAAACCAAAAGAAAATCAAAGAATAACACAGTTTGTAATCTAGAGGACAGTAATACTGCTCCCTTGTTTCTGGATTTGTGAAAGATGAATAATGCAATCAATGTACTCCAAAAACAAATTAAATCAGTTACAAGCTCTGAGAAATGTACACAAAAATATATGAGCAAGAGTCAAGTAAGATTGATTCCCAAAAGTCACAAAATAAAATATATTTTGAATTTGAGTTCATGCAGGCTTAAGAATTAATTTAGAAAGATAATTATCATAGATGATGATGAAAGTAGAAAGTTGTTACCTCACATAGGAAATATTTTAAATTACTATTTTCCTAGAAAGTAGAGTTGCTAGAAATAAAACTAGAATTCTCAGTTAAAGTTGAATTTCAAATAAACAAAAAAAAAGTTTTTTTAGTGCAAGTATGTCCTATAAATCACTTGGTATGAATATACCCCATGCAATATTTGACATCTACTTACGATAATAAAGGTATTTATCATTTATCTGGAACTCAAATTTGACTAAGCTGGCATGTGTTTTTATTTGCTAAATGTGGAAACTCTACTAATAGAAGATTTTAAATAGAACTATAAAATAAATTCACTGGTTATCTTGCTTACATTAGGGACTTAATAAATGTCTGGTTAGCAGAACTTATGCCTTTTATTTTAACTGATGCATCATAAGCTTAACTAGACACTTTAATCAGGAAACAACACGTGAAACAACTATGACTCATGAGCACATTTTAGAATTATAATCTCTGAATAACTTGTGTGTGCATATTTTTGTTTATTCAATGAATAACAACTTATAGGAATAGTCAGAACACTCAGCTTTTCTTAGAATCATTTTTATACTTGATAGAAATAAAAATACTGTTAAAGAAAATGGCATGATGAATTAGAAAGGCAAGAACACTGCAGAGAGCTATAATCCTTTCAGATTTGAAGGATAGAATGAGACTGTGTCAGCAGGGCTAGCTGCCCTATTGAATTGAGACGACGTAGCTGGACATTTTAAAAAGCATCGTAGTAGATGCAGGGTCACATCAGAGATTGAAATGAAGAAAGTCCTTGTTGTCATTTTTATTTCACCAATTGGAATAAGTTTTCAACTTGTGAAAAGTGCTGCACAGATCCTGGAAATTGAAATTCTTTACTAAAGCACAGGCAAGTGCAGGGCAATCAATGGCAATATCAGATTGAAGCTCATGCCTGTTAATCAATGTGACTTAACCCTGGTTTGGAGAAAAACATTATTTTGAGGATGAGAATATCAATCCTGAGCACTGCTCTGCGTTTCTGCTGAGAGTAACAATTATTTCTTATCAGTGATGATATGGAGCCTTCCCAGATGAAGGAAGTGCAAGGATAATGGCCATGGTGCATAGGGAGAGAATGGGAGCAGGGTAAAAGCCAATTCTGCTGCAGCTAACATGCTGTGTCTAAACACTGCACAAGATAGCAGTTGTCATACAGTCTCAGCTTCTAATGTTGGGTCGATAGCTTACTTGTGATACTTGTATAAGTCATTTTACCTGTCAGTTCTTTTTTTTTTTTTTTTTTATAAATGAGATGAACTTTAAGGTCTTTCAGCTCTTACCAACTTTGAACATGCCATTGATAAGGACCTTTAATCTTCCAAATTAAAATCACCTTTCAAGGAAGAGCCAATGGGGTATGTTTCTACCTGCAGTGCATCTAGCTTTAGAAGACTTACTCTGTGATGTGGAGAAATAGGAACGTTTTTATACTGTTGGTGGGAGTGTAAATTAGCTCAACCATTGTGTAATACAGTGTGGAGATTCCTCAAGGATCTAGAACTGGAAATACCATCTGACCCAGCAATCCCATTACTGGGTGTATACTCAAAGGATTATAAATCATTCTACTATAAAGACACATCCACATGTATGTTTATTGCAACACTGTTCACAATAGCAAACATTTGGAACCAACCCAAATGCCCATCAATGATAGACTGGATAAAGAAAATGTGGCACATATACACCATGGAATACTATGCAGCCATAAAAATGGATGAGCTTATGTCATTTGCAGGGGCATAGATGAAACTGGAAACCATCATTCTCAGCAAAGTAACACAGGAACAGAAAACCAAACACTGCATGTTCTCACTCATAAGTGGGAGTTGAATTAATGAGAACATATGGAGACAGGTAGGGGACCATCACATACCAGGACCTGTCGGGAGATGGGGGACTAGGGGAGGGATAGCATTAGGAGAAATACCTAATGTAGACGGTGGGTTTCTGGGTGCAGCAAACCACTATGGCACTATGTAACAAATCTGAATGTTCTGCACATGTATTCCAGAACTTAAAGTATAATAAAAAAATAAATAAATAAAACAAATTTGTGATATGTGGCTAAAATAAGGCTTGTAGATGATTTATAGCATTAAGTGCTTATGTAAAAAAAAAGAAGAAAAGTTCAGAATACATTTTTAAACATAATAGACTTTTTCCATTTTGTTATATACTCTGATTAGAAACAAATTAAATATTTATATCCTTTTACATCTCCGAAATGCAGATTTCTTTGCATGTCAACAGTTTATATCAACATCAGTCATCTATCATGTCTTTTACCTTCTCTCTGTGCATAATTTTCATTTTTCTCTGATTGTCACCTTCCAATGTGCATGAGTATTCAAAGCACTGTAGCTTCCTGTGTCAGCTTTCCCCACCCCCCATCATTTCCCCATTTTACTTAACTCTTTCAAATACATTGTTAATGATGTTAAATAGAACCCTGGATGAGGAGATGAATGGAGTTCAGAAAGCATTGCCATCTCAGGAATGGTGTTAAGCTGCCTCCTTTGGAGCTCTTCAGCACTACCAAGAGTGCTATTGAGTTGGACCCTCCCTTCAAATAGAACATTGGCAATGGGGCTAGGAAAAGCAATAGTTTCTCCTCTTTTATGAACACTTTTTAATATTCATATCATCTCTGGCCAATTACCTATTCAATGATGTATGATTCATGCATTTACATACATAATCAAATATTTTTTTCAGGAACTATGTTTGTTAGATATGGGAATAAAAGAATCCATTTTTACACATTAAAAGCACTGATAAATGCCAGAAAAAAATAATTAATCAAATACTATACAAATACTTTCTTTAAAGCAAAGCTAACAAATGAAGATCTTTATAAACAATGCTGTCTTGTAAGTCCAAATTTTAAAATTCACTTCTGTCATCGTCTTCATAAACAGTGATATGAAGTTTTCTCCCATTCCTCTATAACACACACATATAGCTTTTAAGGGGGAAAAAAAAACACTTTGTCCAATTATAATTATTAGTATACTCCATCCACATGAAATTATTTGAAGGTAATTTTTTTCTCTTATTTACTGATAGAATCCTCTGATTCCTCTACTGTGTGAACTAGCCATTTTCTTTTTTACATAACTTCTCTTAGACCATACTGGCCATTCAGTTGTTGTTTAAAAAGCAGAGAGAGAGAGAGAGAGAGAGAGAGAGAGAGAGAGAGAGAGAGAGAGAGAGAGAAGCTTTTAATATCTTTGAGTGCTTTCCCTGACTTACTACAGGTAACTGAATGACCAATATGACTCCATAAACATTTCAGCCTGAAGATTTTTGATACTACATTGAGATATAGGGACAGAAAAAGAGAGCAATTTTTTTTTTAATTTTACATTTTTGGAAAAAGTGTTGAGTTGTTCTTGTTTTGTGTAATCGCCATAAATCATTTTCTCATTAAACATACCTTAGATGTCTAAAAAAAATCATTCCTTCTGAGAGACTGATATCTCATATAATATATTTAATTGTGATACTCTAATGATACTAATGATGCAACTTTGTCACTCTGTCATCTAGTGCATTTTGTTTTTGTTACACCAAATATTTTAGCTCAGTTATATATTTAATAATAGACAAATGCCATCCAAAGTCTTTCCTTTTTAAAAAATAAAATGCAATTAATTCTTTGTTATATAATACAAAATTTATTCACAACTGAGAGTGAGTTTTAAACTACTTATGTAGAAATTGAGATTGTTCATCATTACAAATAATTCCATCTGGCAGGGACTCACAGGAACCACTTCACACCATGACTCTTGATGAGTTGACTGTTCCTAACTGTGACATATCCTTTTATCTTAACTGGAAACCTCAGGAGGTAGGCTGTGCTCATAATTGAAAACATAATTGAAAACAAAATATCGCACAATGTCATTTGGAAAGTCAAAGTTATGATTTTCATATTTACTGTATTGAAGTAAAATTAACCATGAGCCAAAAATATACATGTCAAACTTAGTAGTGTTTCAATAAGCCATGAACAATAGCACTGAGGAAAAAAGATAGTTAAAAATAAATTTCCCTTTTCCATATATTGCATGGCTTGTTCATAAAAAACCTTTTTGTTTCTGAAAGCAACCTGATCTTTTCTCTAGATTTATATTTAGCAATGTTTAAGCATCATTATTTATATCTCTACACTTTTATAGTATAGTCATTCAAAGCACTGGCTCTGAAAAGTCTAACCAAACTGCTGTGGTTTGAATACTATTTCCACCTCTGACTAAATGCATGACCTTGGACAAGAATCATAACATCTTTTTGTTTCTTTTATGTATTTATTTATTTACTTACTTCAGTAGGTTTTGGAGAGAATATTTGTTGTTCGGTCACATGAATTAGCAAGAAAAAAGCAAGTAATCCCATCAAAAAGTGGGCTAAGGACAAGAATAGCCAATTATCAAAAGAAGAGATACAAATGGTCAACAAACATATGAAAAAATGCTCAACATCGCTAATGATCAGGAAAATGCAAATCAAAACCATAATGTGATACCATCTTTCTCCTGCAAGAATGGCCATAATCAAAATATCAAAAAATAATCTATGTGGGCATGTATGTGGTGAAAGGGAACACTTTTACATGACTGGTGGGAATGTAAACTAGTAAAGCCACTACGAAAAAGAGTTTGGAGATTCCCTGAAGAACTAAAAGTAGAACTACCATTTGATCCAGCAATCCCACTCCTGTGTATCTACCCAGAGAAAAAGAAGTCATTATAAGAAAAAGACACTTGCATGTACATGTTTGCAGCAGCACAATTTACAATTGCAAAAATATGGAACCAGCCCAAATGTCCATCAATCAGTGACTGGATAAAAACACTGTGGTATATATATTTAACATGGAATACCACTCAGCCATAAAAAGGAACAAAATAATGGCATTCACAGCAACCTGGATGGAATTAGAGATCATGATTCCAAGTGAAGTAACTCAAGGATGGATAAACCAAACATCGTATGTTTTCACTCACAAGTGGGAGCTAAGTTATGAGGATGCAAAGGCATAAGAATGATACAATGAACTTTGGCTACTCGAGGGAAAGGGTTAGAGTTAGGGTTAGAGCTAAAAGACTATATATTGGGTATAGTGTACACTGTTCAAGTGATGTGTGCACCAAAATCTCAGACATCATTGTATTTCACATTGCATATAAGCAGAATGGGAATAATGATATTAGTTATTTTATAAGATTGCTATGAAAATTATATTATTATTACTTTAGATTAGATTATGTGTGCCAACTGCCTAACAATGTGGTACATTCTAAGTGTATCACAGCCAGAAGTAATGGAGTCACCAATCCCAGCAGTGCAGTGAGTGACTCACTGCAAAAACAACATTCTCTCACCTGCTTCCTCCAACACTGAAGAAATTGAGACAGAATAAACAGAGCAAAGTGTTTGTTACAGATTTGTACCAGTGAAAGGTTCTCAGAAAGCAGGATTAGATCAAAGGCAGCGGTCCGAAATGCTGGTCTGCCTGGGAGAGAACTCCAGAGTATGTAGTGCCCTTTTGAGTTGTCTTGTGTCAGACAAAAATGTCCTGTCCTTTACACCTTACCTTGCCCTGTTACCAGATGCAGGTTGTATCAGGAAAGGCATGACCTCAGGCAAGGTGGCTCCGTGGCACAGATATACCTTGAAGGGGCTGACTGCTACAGCCAGTATTTCCTTGAATGGGGCACAGGTAGCACACCTCTGTGCACACCACACTTCAATCTACTTCCTTTTAAAAATGTGCATATTTTACAAACAATATAAAAAATTCCATAAAAACATGGAACAGTCCTTTGCTCCTCCTTTCCCTACTCCTTAGGAGAAACCATGGTCACTCAGCATTTATTTGTATATTTCCAGATAACTTCATAATATCTTGTCTTATTTAATTATGTTGGTGTTAACTTATTTCCAAATACGGTCACATTCTGAGGTGCTAGAGGTTAGGACTTCAACACACGAATATGATAGTGTTTGGGGGGCATAATTTAGTCTATAACATTCTCATACTAACCCACAGATGGCCTTTAGCAATTCATGAATAGGTTTTGCTGAATAAGTCTTCTTTGCTTATGCGTTAGCACTTGTATTAGTAAGGATTCTCTTAGAGGGACAGAACTAATGGGATATATCTATATCTGTCTATATCTATATCTATCTATGGAGTTTAAGTATTAACTCACATGATCAGAAGGTCCCACAATAGCCAGAGGGAGCTTGAAAGGACAAATAGAAAGGCTGTACTACTTCAGTGAATAGATGAGAACTAAGAAATGTCTCCAGAGAAATGAGTAAGTCTTTTATTAGGTATATAATTTAACTCTTTAGAACATTTTATTAAAACAATTAAAACTATTGCCTACATTTTTTTTTAGTAAGTTGGAGATATTTGCGTTAAGATAAACCATGCCAAGACAACATTTATCAGGGAACCAAATGTAATCTTTGCTTTGTTTAATATTCAATTGCCTCAATTCTTAACTTTAGTGTTCTAATATAGATGTGTTTAGCTTTAAAGAAACACACACAGCTTAGAGGAAACCAAACTGGATATTAAATGACAAAAAAAGTTTCATTTATAACTGGCCCTGTAAACCAAAATAAAATTATAAGCCCCCCAACTAACCAAGTGGACCCTCCTCTAGGCTAAGGGGATCCAAAGAAACCTGAGAAACTAATTCAGGAGATGAGAGAAAGAAGAAAGGGTCAGACATGTCTCATTATACTCTCCTCCCTTTGGAGTTCAGGCACAGCTGACCAGCATTAAAATGGAGATCCTAAGTCCCACAGACTATTCTGTAGCAATAAGATACTATTGTAGCAATAAGATAACAACTCCAACCTGACTCTGGTATAACATCACCTGACAGAGAAGAGGCCCTAAAAGGAAATCAAAACATTTTATCCCAAAATATATTTCTTTGACATATTTTGAAACAGTCCTGCACAAAGCTGTCTCTTGGGGGGGAAATTTGCATTTTGTAGAGAATCTCTTTTCCTTAAGAGGTCTCTCCAGAGAGCCTGACACCTTTGACAAGAAACATTCACATCTATTCTCTCTGAAGCCTTCTATAGGGCAAGGAGGCTTCCACCCTCCCAGTCACCTCCGCCTTATTTTAAGCTGATTTTAACTCTTTAGGCAGAGCTTAACCTTTCCAACCAATTGCCAATCAGGAAATTTTTAAATCTACCTACGACCTGGAAGAGGCACCTCCGACCCCGTACCAGTCCCTCACCCACTGCTTCGAGATGTTCCTCCTTTTTCCTTTCTGGCCTAACCTTAAACGTATTGATTTATGTTTGTGCCTGTAACTTCTGCCTTCTGCGTAAAATAAATCTGTAACTCAACCACTTCAAGCACACGTTCTCAGTACCACCTGAAACTGTATCAGGAAGGGTTATGATCCTTAACTTTAGCAAAATAAACTTCTAAATTGCTTGAGACCTGTCTCAGATACGTTTTAGTTTACAGTCCCAACAGAAAGAATTCCAAATATATAAGTTACTGATGATGGAAAAGCAGGCAAAAATAGGGGGAAAATATTTGCTGTTTTACCTTTAGTTATTTGGATGTCCCTTCCATAAGATGCCTATTTTCAGCAGTAATTTAAGTCAACTGCTTTAATTTCATTCTATAATGAAATATTCAAGGACGATCAAGTGGTTCCCAGATGAATATTTCTGGAAAAAAGTAGCTACCGATCTGTGGGCAGGGAAACATGAAGTATTAGTGAGTTTCAGATCCAGGAAGAGTGAGGGGAAAAGTCACTAAAAGTGACAGATGTCACCTTCCTCGTAGGTTCTTCTTGTGACACAATATTCACATGAGAGTACATTTGCCCATTTAATTTTTCAGGAAAGAAAATAAATAGAGCAAAGCAATAAAAAGTAAATCACCCCTTGCCAAAGAATACTTATAAAGCCAATGGGGCGGTCTCAGTAGATTAGAGAAACAAAGGGAAGCAAAATGGAATGAATAAAATAAAGAGCCGAGAGACTTGAGGAAATAAAACTGAGCTGTGTAAAGCAAGACCAGGACGTGAAACATAGGATAGAAACAAGATAAATGAGTCGAAGAGACAATTAAATTCTTAATTAAAATTTAGCCCAGGCAGGGTGGTTCACGCCTATAATCCCAGCACTTTGGGAGGTCAAGGCAGGCAGATCACTTGAGCCCAGGAGTTTGAGACCACTCTGAGCAACATGACAAAACCCTGTCTCTACAAAAAACACAAAAAAATTAGCCAGGCGTGGTAGTACATGCCTGTAGTCCCAGGTACTTGGGAGACTGAGGTGGGAGGATCACTTTTGTCTGGGAGGCAGTGGTTGCAGTGAGCTGAGATCACATCACTACACTCCAGCCTTTGTGACAGAGTGAGACTCTGTCTCAAAATAAATAAATTAATTAAAATAAAATTTAGGTATTAGTGAGTTTTCAACTATTCATAAATTAAATTATTTTTATTATTTATTTATTACGTTGTGATTGTACAATTAGCATAATTTTTTTTGAAATGTCTTTATATAATCTATATCTTTTTGAAGCCTATTAATTTTTTATAAGAAATGCAACATATAATACAAATACAGTTTTCTGAGCACAGTATTATTTAGTCATTGAAAAGAGATTCTATCATTTGGAGTAATTGGAAACCTTTCCCCAGGAAGAGAATGTGTCACTGAAATGCAAGTCAGTCTAATATTCAAACTTTGTAAAGCCTGTTGGTGAATATCAGGTGATAGTCGTTTCTGTAAGGTGGCCTCATTTCAGCTTCCGATTGGGAGATATGTCCATATGAAACAATATACCCATAAATGGTGGGCGGAAGTTGGATCCAGGTTGGGGGAAAGATAACTAAGATGGATTTTCGTCAAGAAAGTCAGTGGCCTTGAAAGGTAACTGGGGCAGATTTCTAATTCAAAAATTAAGACAGAATTTTTAGTTCATAGAACTAAGCTATCAAAGAAGTGTGTGTGTGTGTGTGTGTGTGTGTGTGTGAAGTGGTTTAAAATTTACAACTGCAAATTTTCAGAATTTGCCCATCGAGTGCAGAAAACCAGCTATGCTGACAGAAAAGGAAATTGGCAGCTGTGATTTTTCTCACTATAAGAAAGTTGCAGGATTCCAGACTAAACTCCATTTCCAAGACCAATCAGATGTTTCCATGTGGAGCTGCACACATTGTTTTCCTTCCTCGGTCAGGAATAGGAATTTTAGGAACTAGGTTTGAGCAGATTAGGCAAGGGATAGACATCCAGCTGGGTGATGTTAAAAATAAAGAGGGAGAAAACAGAAATTAGGGCTCAAAGCTAGGATTTTGAGTTAAAAAATAATACAGCCTATAATCCCAGCTACTCGGGAACCTGAGGCAGGAGAATCACCTGAACCCGGTAGGCAGAGTTTGCAGTGAGCCGAGATGGTGCCAATGCACTCCAGCCTGGGCGACAGAGCAAGACTCCGTCTCAAAAATAAATAAATAAATAAATAAATTAATAAAATAAAAAATATATTGAGCACTCATTATGTCTCATCTCCTGGGTAAAGTATTTTGTATGTATTTTTACTTAATTTTCATAAGCATGCTGTAGGGTAGGTAATATTATTATTTTCATTTAACATACAAGAATATAGAGGCACAAAGAGAATAAATATCATGCTTAATACCATGACTTTTAATTGAAGAATATGTTAGGAAAATTGTCTTCATCAGATTATAGAGTCTATGTCTCTGTAATGACTAGTCGTACTAACCCTTCCAACAGCTACAATTTCACAGCTGTATTTTAGGAAGAAACTGATGGTTATCTTTAGTTGACTTCAGGAGGATAGGTTGGTAAGATAATTTTTTAGCTCTTTTCAACAGCTCATCAGAAAGTAAGCTTTCTTTTTTTTTCTTTTCCAACAGTCTCGCTCTGTTGCCCAGACTGGAGTGGCGTCATCTCAGCTCACTGCAACAGTCATGAGCCGCCATGCCCAGCCTATCTTGCCCTATTTATTGTTGATTCTTAAGGCCTCTAAATGAGTTTCTAGAAGAAAAAATTATGAAACTCTTGAAACTTACGGAGTACAGTAACAGAAATAGTTTAAGCATGGTTGATTTAAGAGACATGCTGAAAAGCAGAACAGTGTAGTAGAAAGACCTGAGGCTTTAGAATTAGATAGAGTTTTGAATACAAACTTTGATGTTTTCTACTAGCTTGAATACAAGCATGTCAACTCTTGTAAACCTCGGGAACACGTTTGTGTGTGTGTGTGTGTGTTTATAATGATATATATGATATATATTTTTACTTCATAATTATGTATATGTGAAGCAAATATATATATCATATATAGATATATATCTATATATCATATTATATATATATCATATGAAGTAAAAAATTGGTCTGTAACAGAGCCTCATAAAAAATATAAAAGTTTATATTTTAAATCTGACATTCAAGTTTAGCTTTCTTTGGTATGCAACCAATCTATTTATAATTTATTTTAGTATAAAGCTCAGAATTGAAGTCAAATTATTTTTAAGATTTCAATCTCAAAGGGATATGAAATCAGAGGCATTCAGGCTTGCTTACTTAAAAGACACTTTCAGCTCTATGATTAAAGAAAAGTGTTTCTCACATTACACAATTTACTATATGCACATCAACATCGTGGATTAATGTATTTCCAAAGTATTTATTCAATCTACAAGCATATTTTTCTTTGTAAGTACTTTTAAATTGCTAGATTCAACATCTTTATAATTTCAAAAATCCCAAATGAGAAACAAGTACGATATAATATCATTCATCTCTGTTAAAAGGAAGGGAGTTGGGCAGATTTAGGATATAATTATTCATTAGGAATGTATATAAACCAGGATCAAAGCTTGCTTACTTGCTGAGCTCTCCTCATGCAGAAATCTGAAAACACTTCTACTGTAAACTGTTATTTATGCTTCCAAACGATATTACTTTAACACATACTATGTATGCATCACGTAGAGGACTCACTCTGCTAAGCTCCGTGTATATTATCATGCGCGTGTGTGTGTGTGTGTTTAAATACACAAGTCGTGGTTTACTTGAGAAATAGAAAAGTTAATCTGCTATTTTAATATAATGTGAAGAAGTATGTAATATAGTTTTTCACCTACATATAGTAGGAACTGTCTGCAAAAACTTTATCAAGTAGTTGTTACATGAGTTGAGTCTTAATGGCTGTGGACGAGTTACTGTGTTACACTTGAACCTTTATTACATCAGTTATATTGGGGAATGGAGAAAAATAAAATTAGGGAGAGAGACTGAAATGAGACCACAAATGGCTTTGTATATTATGCAGGTATTTTAAACAGTATTTTCTAGAAAATGGAGGCCATTAAAGGATTTTCAGGCAAGGAAGTAACAGGACAATATTTTCAGCAATGTGGGAAATGATTGCTGGGAAGGCGAAACAGAAGATGCTAACAGGGAGAATATTGCATTACTACAAGCAAGAGATGATAAGGATGTGAATTAAAACAATGGCATTAAACATGCAGAAATTCAGGTGCAAATATAAGATAAATATTAAAGAAGCCAGTGACCAATTGGTTGTGGGTAATAAAGAGAAGGGAGAAACAGTTCCAGAAGCAAGTGTCTGAATAAAAGAGGTCCTTAACTAAGTTAGGAAATGAAGGATGACTTCTGTATTGAGACGTGTTGTGAATTCATAGTCACCATGAGCTTGATTTGACTCTTGATAATCCACATGGAGATTCAAAGTTGTGTCAATAAACACTAGGTTTAGATATATAGGTGTTGATTTCAATAGTTTAGATGTTGGTTTTTCATATGTATTTTGAGGGTTATATCCATGAATAATTACAGCCTAGGTGAGAGATTAAATATCCAGGACAGATATTGGCTAATAAGAGCAAAAAAACAGAGAATGGAAAGCAGAGAAACATTGTAGGAGCAAATAAAGGGAAACACAGAAAACATGGATTCAACACAGTCTGGTCCAAAGATGAAAGACTTTTTATTAGTTTGGTACCTCCTCTGCAGTTAGTCATAACCTCCTGGTACTTCCAGAATACAACTGAGGTAGAATTATTTTTGAGGTTTATCTGGTTAGTCTTTATTTACCACTTGGAACAGCAGTAATGAGGAAGCTGTTAAGATTTATACAGGTGGCCAGGCAAGGTGGCTGACGCCTGTAATCCCAACACTTTGGGAGGCTGAGGTGGGGGGATCACCTGAGGTTGGGAGTTCAAGACCAGCCTGACCAACATGGAGAAACAGGTGTAGTGGTATGTGCCTGTAATCCCAGCTATTTTGGAGGCTGAGGAAGGAGAATCACTTGAACCTCGGAGGCAGAGGTTGTGGTAAGCTGAGATCACACCATTGCACTCCAGCCTGGACAACAAGAGCAAAACTCTGTCTCAAAAAAAAAAAAAAAAAAAAAGGAAAAAGAAAAGAAAAAAAGAGATTTACATAGGCAGTCCATGCTTTTAAAAAATTAGGCAGATCCTTGTATAACCAATATTTTACTTTCTTTCCGAAGTCTCAAAGTGCCCTGATCTTACCCAGGACTTTCCTTGCATTATAAAAATATAAATGACACAGTATGTTTCTTCTACATGTGTAGAATGTTTACTGATGTAATGTGTATGGGGACATGGTTTAGGAAAACAAGAGCTAGACACACATACATGTAACATGTTGCTGTTATGATCATGGCACTTAATTCAGAGTATTACCTGCTATCTGGGCCCTGTGCTAATTTACAAACATCTACTATTAGTGATCTCTCATTTGTTTTAATTAACCACCTACATGAAACTATATACTCTTGATTTATCTTCATACCAACCTTTCTTTACTATTTTTTCTAGTAAAGATAATACTGTAATTACATAAGTTAACCTTTAACACTATGAACTCGGGCAGAACCTAAATCAGTTTCTGCATCTTCAAATTACTAGTAATCCATAATATGGCAATTCATAAAAATTTCTGAAGCTTTACATATTTATGTTGAAATAATGGACATAATATTTCTTTTTGGGGATATTAAAAGAAAATACTGGAATATTGAGGTGCTCAATAAATGATGGTGTGACAATAGTAAATGTCATTATCTGGGATTTAGAAACAGAATATAGACTGGCTGAATATAAGAGAAGACCAAGAATTCCCCTAGAATTGCTAGGACTGTCACTAGCAAGTACTAATTTCAAAGAAGTCTGGAAATTTACATCATTCTTAGAAAAGACCGCATTGGCAAGGGTATCATACATAGGCATTAAGGATTTTGTTGTTGTTGTTCTTTAAATTTTTGTTCCTGTGCAGATCCTTGCTCCCAAATAATTGTTTTGCTTTAAATTATCTAAATTTTTTCTTAATCAGTCTATTCATATATATTCTGCCAACTGTTCCCAG
Organism: Papio anubis; assembly: GCF_008728515.1. Lineage (NCBI taxonomy): Eukaryota > Metazoa > Chordata > Mammalia > Primates > Cercopithecidae > Papio > Papio anubis. The sequence continues at coordinate 79,154,997 of NC_044980.1, forward strand.
TATAGCCCATTTATTTATCTTCTTTCTACCATGTAAGCAGTCACAAAGATTGGAAAAAAGACTTTTTAAGATAGCAGTGTGACTTACTAGTTATTTAACAAATATCTGTCTTCCACTCTATGCTTTAAGCCCCACAAGGGTATATCAAGTGTCTGTTATACTTAGTCTGTATCCTCACATCCAGAAAAATGCACTTAGCATGAAGAACACGGTTGGTTGTTAGGCAATACAGCAACTATAGAATTAAATTAAAACATTTTCTTTCCATGCAGATATTTTGCTCATGTCTTCAACAGCAAATGTAGAAATCGTCCCCCAGTTTTCTTCAATTTACCATTAGTCATCATGCTCACTTGACAATGCATCTACAAATAGGCAAAGGGCAAATGTGTGTATATATGAAGTTTTATGTTGTCAAAATCCACTTTTAGATGCAGTTGCCAGTAAATATGTATTTTTAAACACAAAATGTTTCAAATTTCCCTTGTTAAAAATTCTAGTGCTAAAATAAGTCAGTGCTAATTTGAAAGGCAAAAGTCCATTATTTGCCTTAGAGACAAAGTAGAAAACACCTTTGGCCGTTAACAGACCAACTCACTTTTTAATAGCAACACTTCACATCAGAAGACATTAGAGCAATGTATTTAAGATGCACAAGGAAAGGAAATATGAACCAAAGATTTTGTATCCATTCAGATTGATATAAAGGTCACGGACAATGTGTTATGAACATGGAAAAGCTCAGGTTCTGTGACCATTTTTCTACTAGAACACAAGCTTTAGACAATTGAGAAATCCAAGTACAAGCTTGAATAAACCATCTAATGGCAAGAATTGAACAAATATAGTCATGGAAAAAAGACTAAATCCTATGTATAAAAATTATATACTGTATAAATAATATGTCTTTTGGTACAAAAATAGATATAGTAGCACACAATGGTAAAGGGATAAGGACTAGGAATATGCAAAATAAATAAGCATGCTGATTGCCTCATTGTATTCATCAGAAGTTAAAGACTAATATTTTAAACACAAAGTATGGGGATATATGGGAAAGAAGAATGTATTAGGCAATTTATTACAGTTCATAGTAGAAGATCCATATATATCCTATAAAGTACAACTTAAATATATACAACAAAAATAACAAAAAACTTCACTACATTAAAAAAATAAATTTTCCTAAGTAATTAAAAGGGATGATAAATAGAAGTTTCTTGCATGCAAGAAACTTAATATATAAACTAGGCAGTATTACTAGAAATGTAAAAATTTCAGCTCTTTCTTTCCTCCAAATCATATGAGTCAGTTCCTAAAATAAATCTGTTTTTTTATATTTCCCCTATTGGATCTGTTTCTCTGGAGAATGCTTTCTGATAAACACTACATGCTATACATTAAAATCCCTGTTTTCAACTATATAAATTGTAAGTATGAAGTATTCTTTTTTAATTTTTATTTTTCAAGATGAGGTCTTGCTCTGTCACTCGGGCTGGAGTGCAGTGGCACAATCACGGCTCACTGCAGCCTCAACTAGGCTCAAGCAATCCTCCCACCTCAGCGTCCTGAGTTGCTAGGACAATAGGCACATGTCACCATGCCTGGATATTGAAATATTCTTGATGAAAAGTGAGCTGAATAGATTAAGTGAGGGACAAGGGACTAGAGAGAAGGACGTGTTAAAAATATTTTACTTTCTGAGACTTAATATTGGTAAATCAGTTGTCTCTGGCCTCTTCTGTTGTGCAGTACTTAAAGCTAGTGAGGCCTCTATGTTTGTTTTGCTTTGATAACCAGTCAACAACTGCTATTTGACGTTTATTTTGGTCTCAGCCTTCAGAAGCCTAAAAAGTTGAACACATAATTTAGTGTCATTTCTGGCATTCCTCAAATTGTACACGACCAAATAATTTGTAGTCTAGTAAACTTCCATTATCTCTTCTAGTCAGTATAAAAATATGAAAAATACAGCTTTAGGTATATCATTTTCACTTATTGTTATTACATAAATCTTCACAACAAATAGATTTAAACATTCCAAATATAACAGGGAAGTAAAAACCTAAATACTAAAGATATTAACGTTACAAAAGTTAAGATAAAAGTATGTATTACCTTTACAAAAATAAAATCTATAATAATGAATGGTTTCTTGAAAGTGCATTGTCTGTATAAAAGCAATTATTTAAAACATTCACACAATCAAATAAACAGAAAAAGATACCAGAGACAGTAAGACTATCAAAAGAGATTGCATTAACTAAATAGCATTAGGAAAAATTTTAATCATATCTCTTATAAGCCAACAAGTGATTATAAAATTAATATAAATCAAAATAATAGAGAGGAAATTATATCTTAATCCTAATATGTGTTTTGGCTACTAACATAATAGCCAGTATTATAGCTATTAAAAAGTAAACTTTGTAAAATACATTTATCATTAGTTTATTTAAATCCATTTCATTTTCTAAGGAACCCAAAATTTTTTATTTGAAATTTTTCTCACGTGATAGTATAAATGTACAAGTGAAAGCAAAAAGAATATATACACACACATACTCACATACATACAACCACAGGCACCCCCACACACACAGCCAAAAATCTATACCTGAATATAATGGGAAAGCATCTTTTCAAGTAATGTGCAGAAGCTTTAGTACTTAGGTTGACTTCAATAAAGTTACATAACATCTTTCAAATAAAACTTAACCAGGGGGTAAGTTAGCACCTTATTCAATGATATTTGAAGAGAGTAAGAGTTATAGCTTAATGATTTGGTGGTAACATCACCACTGCCAATTCCCTCTACTGAAAGAAATAGTTTTAAAAAGGAAGCCTTGCTCTTCTTCCCATACTCACATCAACTGAAAGTAAGAGACCCTTTTAGCAACGCAAATGTTTCCTATAAGAACTATAGTAGCAATTTAACATTTGTATTATATTTTGGAACTACCAAGAAATTATTGTTTCATCCTTAAATAAAATTTTAAGTCTAATTAGATTCGAATGGACAAATATAAAAATATCTTTAAGTGTTACATAAAAGAGGCTTTGTAGTTCATACATTTGTCTAGATTTTAACATGAATCACAAAAATATTAAGGACATTTTTCTAAAATTCAACTATGCTACACTGTACCAAAGCAACAATACAAGCAAGAATGATCATGCTCTGAGTGAAATACATATTGTTTAAAACCGTCCTGCATTTTTGCTAAATTTTATTTATTTTTATTTTATTTTTGAGACAGGGTATAGTTCTGTCACCCAAGCTGGAGTGCAGTGGCCTAATACGGCTCACTGCAACCATGACATCCTGGGCTCAATTCTCCCACCTCAGCCTCCTGAGTAGCTGGGAGCACAGGCGCATGCCACCTGTGCTCTTTTTTTTTTTTTTTTTTTTGAGATAGAGTCTCACTCTGCCATCTAGGATGGAGTGCAGTGGCACGATCTTGGCTCACTGCAACCTCTGCCTCCTGGGTTCAAGGGATTATCCTGTCTCAGCCTCCCAAGCAGCTGGCACTCCATGCGCCACCACCACAACCAGCTAATTTTTGTAGTTTTAATAGAGACGGTGTTTCACCATGTTGACCAGGCTTGTCTCAAACTCTTGACCTAAAATGATCCGCCTGTCTCGGCCTCCCAAAGTGCTAGGATTACAGGCATGAGCCACTGTGCCCAGCCCCTGCTCATTTTTTTATTTTGTTTTTTGTAGAGATGTGATCTTGCTGTGTTGCCCAGGCTGGTCTCAAGCTCCTGAGCTCAAGGGATCCACCCACCTTGGCCTTCCAAAGTGCTGGTGCTACAGGAGTAAGCCATTGTGCCCGGGCTGCAAAATTTTAAAAGGAATGATTACAAGGAATTTGAATATAGTTTATAATCAGTATCACTTGTATCAGTCAGAGTTTCCAGAAAAACATAACCAATGGTAAAGGGATGATCGAAATAAAGATAGAGAAAGAGGGAGATAGATAATAGATACACACAGATTTATTTTAAGAAATGGGCTCTTAGAATTGTGAGGTCTGACAAGTTGGAAATCCACAGGGCAGGCTAGCGAGCTGAAAATTCAAGCAAGATTTTTATGTTAAGACTTGAAGCAGAACTCTTTCTTTCCTGGGAAGCCTCACCCTTTGTTTTGTTGTTGTTTGTTTTTGTTTGTTTGTTTGTTTGTTTGAGATGGATTGTCGCTCTGTCACCCAGGCTGGAGTGCAGTGGCACGATCTCGGCTCACTGCAAGCTCTGCCTCCCAGCTTCACACCATTCTCCTGCCTCAGCCTCCTGAGTAGCTGGGACTACAGGCACCTGCCACCAAGCCCGGCTAATTTTTGTTGTTATTGCTGTTGTTGTATTTTTAGTAGAGACCGGATTTCACCGTGTTAACCAGGATGGTCTCGATCTCCTGACCTCGTGATCCGCCTGCCCCAGCCTCCCAAAGTGTTGGGATTGCAGGCATGAGCCACCACGCCCAGCCACCCTTTGTTTGCTCTTAAAGCCTTCAATTGGTTGGATGAGGCCAACCCACATTATGAAGGGCAATCTTTCCTTAAAACTTTCCTTAAAAGCTTATTGCATCTACAAAATACCCTCACAGCAACATCTAGACAGACAGACAATTGAGCACCATATCTTATTCAAGTTGACATACAGATTTAACTGTCCCAAATATGTACATTAATTGATACAAATCATATTCAAAGAATGGACATAATTTTTGAAGGTACAGATGTTTTGTAATGAACATGTGTTTTTGTGAAACTTAATGTATCTCAGAATTAAAACATTACTGTTACATATGTTTTTTTTTAGAGATTACAGATGACTTTAAATAGAAAAAGTGTCTTATTTTTAAGTGTAATAAAAAATTATTTTTAAAATACAGCTCTCAGAACATAGAAATCTAGATATATTAGAATCTTTACGTTTATACCTATAGCCATTCAATATTCAAGATGGACATATATACTCAAGGAAATATTTTCTTCAAAATTAATATGAGATATGCTCTAAACAACTACATTACTAACAGATAAAATGCCAATTTTAAAATACAAGTCAAAAATTGCTTGTGAATAAAGGATGAATGTACAGATATACAAATGAATTTTTAAAGAATTGTTTCACTGTTTTGTCTGAAGTCATTCACTCATTGCTATGAGGACAATAAGTAATAGTTAAGTATGAAAATATGATAAATAGTAGTACAAGATCTTTTTCAAGGTTGTGATAAAATGTGGTCTAAACTAATCTTGCAACCCTATGCTCATTACCATGTTCTAACTCATCTCTGTAAGAAAAGAAGTTGGAAACAGGCGATTTGATGATATAAAGGAATTTGTTTAAAAAGAGATGTAGCTCTGAAAGAAACTTCCTCTCTTTTACAGAGAGTACAAATCTGTTATTTTTCTACTTCTCTGTGTCATAAAAGACCAATCGTACTTTCCTCCTCAAACCAAGCAAGAGCTCAGCAAAAGACCCCATTGGAGTAACAGGAAGCATTTGTGGGAAAGGATGAATCTCACTCCTAGATGAATTATAATAAACTGCAGAAACTTGTTTACTACTATCAAGGCAGAGCACACATGGGTTCCTATAGAGTCAAATCATGTAAAAGGAAGTTGCCCTTGTCAATAAGGTGAAGAGAGAAACTGCCTTTCACCAGCAATCTTGCAAAAAGTGAAGAGGGTAGCTGGGCTAGTCCCAACTTAAAAGCATCTGTCACAAAATGACTGCTTATCAGGGAGCAGAGACCCGTGAATAATAATGGTACAGGGCAGTAACTGAGAGTGTGTCCTTAAAAGTGACCAGAGAATGCAGTTCCAAGGTATATTTCAAAAGCCCAGGGGTAGTGGAGGAGGTTTCATGGAGAAGGAGCCAGCAAGTGTTCAAAGATTCTACAGAGGCGCCCTGAGAAGAAGAAACTAGTGATTGAACTTCTTCAACGGCAGAAGGTATTAGATATTCCTCAGTTGCTAAGAGGGGACCACGCACAACCTCTACAAAGTCTAATGGCTTTTGTTTCTTTATCTTTAAACCTTATCTCCACTCCCCACCACCCTCAGGAAACAGAAGCAACCTGATAAGTGCCAGAGAGGTAAAAGGGCAAGGTGGGGTAAGAGGACAGATCATGCACTTTTCTCACTGTGAAAACAGAACAACAGGCCTGTTTACTAAAGGGGGAGAAACTTTGGATTGAAAAAAGGTCAGCTTACTTTATTATAAAGACAGCTGCATATGATTGTGGCATGCAAATAGATATTTCATTGCTATAAAAATTCATTGTGACTTTCTGTCTCGTTGATCTGTCTAATGTTGACAGTGGAGTGTTGAAGTCTCCCATTATTATTGTATGGGAGTCTAAGTCTCTTTGTAAGTCTCTAAGGACTTGCTTTATGAATCTGGGTGCTCCTGTATTGGGTTTTCCTGCAGGACCGTTTGCTCTTCCTGTTGAATTGATCCTTTGCCATTATGTAATGGCCTTCTTTGTCTTTTAATGCTGATGGTTTAAAGTCTGTTTTATCGAAACTAACATTGCAGCCTCTGCTCTGGATATGTTGAACTCAGATCTGCAGCAAGCAGACCTAATGAACATCTATAGAACTCTCCACCCAAATCAACAGAATATACATTCTTTATAGCACCACATAAGCACTTATTCAAAATTGACCACATAATTGGAGTAAAGAAAACACTCCTCAGCAAATGTACAGAACAGAGACTATAACAAAGTGTCTCTCAGACCACAGTGCAATCAAAACTAGAGAACTCAGGGACTAAGAAACTCAATCAGAAACAACTCAACTACATGGAAACTGAGAACAACCTGCTCCTGGATGACTACTGGGTACATATGAAATGAAATGAGAAATAAAAGATGTTCTTTTTGAAACAATGAGAACAAAGATACGGCACTAGAATCTGCAGGACACATTTAAAAACAGTGTGTAAGAAATTTATAGCACTAAATGCCCACAAGAGAGAAAGCAGGAAAGATCTAAAATTGACACTCTATCACAATTAAAAGAAACTAGAGAAGCAAACAAGCCTCAAAAACCAGCAAGAGGCAAGAAATATAACTAAGATCAGGAGCAGAACTGAGAGGAGATGAGAGACACAAAAACCCTCAAAATCAATGAATCCAGGAGTTGTGGTTTTTGAAAGATCAACAAAATTGATGAACCACTAGCAAGACTAATAAAGAAGAAAAGAGAATCAAATAGATGCAATAAAAAATGATAAAGGGGATATAAATACAGAGCCCCACAGAAATACAAACTACCATCAGAGAATACTATATAAACACTTCTATGCAAAATAAACTAGAAGAGTCTAGAAGAATGGATAATTTCCTGGACACTTACACTCTTCCAAGACTAAACCAGGAAGAAGTTGAATCCTAGACAGACCAATAGCAGGCTCTGAAATTGAGGCAATAATTAATACCTACCAACCAAAAAAGTCAGGACCAGATGGATTCACAGCTGAATTCACCAGAGTACAAGGAGGAGTTGGTACCATTCCTTCTGAAACTTTCCAATCAATGAAAAGAGATCCTCCTAATGTTTATGGGGCCAGCATCATCCTGATACCCAAAGGCACAAGCAGGAACACAACCAAAGAAATTTTAGACCAATATCCTAGTGAACATGATGCAAAAATCCTCAATAAAATACTGGCAAACCGGATTCAGCAGCATCAAAAGCTTATCCCACCATGATCAAAGTGGGCTTCATCCTGGGATGTGAGGCAGTTCAACATACACACAAATCAGTAAACATAATCCAGCATATAAAGGCAGGGCAAAAGAACAAGAACCATGATTATCTCAATAGATGCAGAAGGAGCTTTTTGACAAATTCAACAGCCCTTCATACTAAACAACGCTCAATAAATTTGGTGACGATGGAGCGTACCTCAAAATAATAAGGCTATTTATCACAAACCCACAGCCAATATCATACTGAATGGGCAAAAACTGGAAAAATTCCCTTTGAAAACTGGCACAGAACCAGGGATGCCCTCTCTCACCACCTCCTATTCCCAACATGGTGTGTTGGAAGTTCTGGCTCAAGGCAATCAGGCAAGAGAAGAAATCAGGGTATTCAGTTTAGGAAAAGAGAAATTCGGTAGCCCTGTTTGCAGAACTGACATGATTGCATATTTAGAAAACCCCAGTGTCTCAGCCCATAAAATCTCCTTAAGCTGATAAAAACTTCAGCAAAGTCTCAGGATACAAAATTAGTATTGCAAAAAATCACAAGCATTCTTATACACCAGTAACACACAAACAGAGAGCCAAATCCTTGAATGAACTTCCATTCACAATTGCTTCAAAGAGGAATAAAATACCTAGGAATCCCAACTTACGGGGATGGCAGGACCTCTTCAAGGAGAACCACAAACCACTGCTCAGTGAAATCAAAGGGACACAAACAAGGAAGAACATACCATGCTCATGGATAGGAAGAATCAATATCCTTGAAAATGGCCATACTTTTAAGGTAATTGATAGATTCAATGCCATCCCCATCAAGCTACCAATGAGGTTTCTTCACAGGTGGAAAAACTGCTTTAAAAGTTCATATGGAACCAAAAGAGCCCACATCTCCAAGACAATCCCTACAAAAGAACAAGCTGGAGGCATCTGCAGCCACCTGACTTCAGAAAAACTATACTACAAGGCTACAGTAACAAAACAGCATGGTACTGGTACCAAAACAGAGAGAATGAACCCAATGGAACAGAACAGAGTCTCAGAAACATACCACATATCTACAGCATGATGCAGGCAAAACCTGGGAAAGGAAACAGAAATGGGGAGAAAGGATTCCCTGTGTAAATAAATGGTGTTGGGGAAAATTGGCTGAAAGCCATAAGTAGAAAGCTAGGATCCTTTCGCACTCCGCCCATCTGAAATTAATTCAAGGATGATTAGGGAACTTAATGGTAGACCTAATACCATAAAAACCCTGGAAGAAAACCTGGGAGTACCATTCAAGGACACAGGCATGGGCAAGACTTCATGTCTAAAACACCAAAAACAGCGGCAGCAAAAGCCAGAAATTGACAAATGGGATCTCATTAAACTAAAGAGCTTCTGCACAACAAAAGAACTACCATCAGAGTGAACAGACAACCTACAGAATGGGAGAAAATTTTTTTGCAATCTACTCATCTGACAAAGGGCTAATATCTAGGAGCCTACAAAGAACTCAAACAAATTTACAAGAAAAAAATGAAACAACCCATAAAAGTGGGCAAAGGATATGAACAGACATTTCTCAAAAGAAGACATTCATACAATAACAGACATATGAAAAATGCTCATCATCACTGGCCATCCGAGAGAAATGCAAATCAAAACCACAATGAGATACCATCTCACACCAGTTAGAATGGCGATCGTAAAAAGTCAGGGGGT
>NC_044980.1:79165201-79165798 GCF_008728515.1 Papio anubis
GTGTTAGCCAGGATGGTCTCGATCTCCTGACCTCGTGATCCAACCGTCTCGGCCTCCCAAAGTGCTGGGATTACAGGCTTGAGCCACCGCGCCCAGCCCAATTACTTAATGTTTTCTTACTGTAACATTTTTTACTATTTTCTTACTTTTCTATAATAAATAGTTATTTACTGAATTACTGCTTGTCTTAAATTCCAGAAGTTGCACTGCTTGGCAAAGAATATGATGACACTTTGGGAGGCCGAGGCAGGTGGATCACGAGGTCAGGAATTAGAGACCAGCCTGACCAACATGGTGAAACCCTGTCTCTACTAAAAATACAAAAATTAGCCCAGCATGGTGGCGTGTGCCTGTAATCCCAGCTACTTAGGAGGCTGAGGCAGGAGAATCACTTGAATGTGGGAGGCAGAGGTTACAGTGAGCCGAGATCACGCCATTGCACTCCAGCCTAGGCAACAGACCAAGACTCTGTCTCAAAACAAACAAACAAACAAACAAACAAAAAGAATACGATGACATACTTTATCTATTGATTACAATCAGAAAATTGTCTTTCAAAAGAATTCTATTAGATATGTTGAAACCAGTATTGCAACA